>NC_134664.1:4424447-4693934 GCF_030463565.1 Pelecanus crispus
CTCCAGGGAGAAGTCCAGCTTGTGGAAGCGAGTCCGTCCCTGACTGTAGTTGGTGTAGTTGCCATTAGAGTACATGAGCAGGATGAGCTTCGTCTGTGGGTCCTCCGTGTCCCGCTTCCACACGGCCGCCCCGAAGCGCAGGGTGAGGTCCTGGAGTTCGGGGGGGATCCGCAGCATCGTCGCCTTCCCCAGGGTGCCCAGCACTGTCTCCCTCGCCCCACGGCCCATGCCTGGGAGGAGAGTGGAGAGAAGGGCTGAGGAAGGCAGTGAGGCACGGGGGGCTTGGAGGAACCGTCCCCCCCATCCCGGCTCTGCCAGAGGAGGGCAGATGCCTGCAGAGCTGCGGTAGCCAGCAACAGCGTTGGACCACCACCCTGGTAATCTACAGACTGGGGACGGCTCGGGATGCGTGAGATAAACCAGTCAAAAATTGAACAGATTATCTAACCGTGTTTTCAAGCTCTGGGTTATCCACCACATCCTGCACCGGCGACTGCTGACGGGTGGGAACGCGAGTCCTGCTCTACCCGAGGGCTCACTATGAGCTCTGCCCCATGCCCACCCCACAGGACTGTCCCCAGAAGCAAAGGAGCAACCCCCAACCCGCAGCCCCGCAGCCTCAACCCCAAAGGATGTGGGTCAAAGGCTCAGCTCAGGAGCCAGAGGGGAAGCGTTGCCTTCCTCTGCTCTTCCTTCCCACCCTCGCAGAGTGAGGCAAGAGAGTCTTCATTTGCATCAGCGTTCTGTCACGTTGAGCACCGCTGTGCACCGTGGCCGAATCCTGACTTAAGGCTCCAGGCTTTCTGTCAGCACAATGACAGCCAGCCGGCACAGTGAAACTTCACCCCACAGAGCGGGGCTGCCTCGAGCAGGGGCAGGCACTTGTGGTCCCAGCGCGGTGGGGATGGTGGTCCTGGGAGAAGGGTGCTGGCAGTGGTGGGACCAGCCTGGAGAAGTCCTGGTGACACCAGAGCAGCCCAGAGGGAAGCCATGCTCGGTGGCTCTTGGCCAAAGCCTGCAGCTAGGTGCACGTCATGGCACCCACCTCCCTCGAGCACCTCAGCTCCAGAAACCTTCGGTGGGGGTTTTCTTGTAGAAGTTGCAGGAAGCGCAGCCTCCAGCAGGTGGGCTCAGGTGTAAGTCCCAGGTTGTTCTTCTCCTGGTCAAGGTGGTCCAAGCTGCGTTTCTTGGCGACCATGGAAAAGTGCTCTTAAGAAGAGGGGTGCGAGCATCTCCCGTGCGTCCCAAAGCATCTCAAACCACCTGGATTTCCTGGAGAGCACACAGGAGGATCTTCTCCCCCAGATGCTTTCCTGTCTTTTGCTGCGAGGCAGTGATTCATATTTGCCCGCACACCCGGGCAAACAAGTTTGTTTTTGTAGGAAACAGCGTGGGGAGAAGTGCCAGATCACCACTGCTGCCAGCTGTCGGCAGCGGGAGCGTGGAAGGAGCTCCACCGTGTCACCCCCATGTTTCCTACCAACTTCTTTCCATTGGGGCGAGGCTTTGCCCCAGAGGGGAAAAGAAAAGAGGGGGAGCTACCCCAGAAGACCAGGTCTGGGGAGGCCCAGATAGGCCCGGATGCCTCTCCTGCAGCGTGCACGGTTCTAGTAAAAACCACAGAGCGAACGTTCTCCCCGCCGCCATCCCAAGCGAGTGCCATTGCTTGTTTTTTCCCCCCTCTGTGGCACAAAACACAGCAGTTTCTGAGCTGTCCCTGTGGACTACATCTCCCCGGCATCAAAACAGCCATGCAGACACGGCCGTCAGCCTGCAGAAACCCCACACCCCAGCTGACCCGGTGCCCCATACGTTTTTTGCTGACACATTTACTGTAAAGCCCAGCACACAGGCGGATGCTGTATTTTCTCAGCAACATGTCTTTTTGACATGCAGCGGTTAGGCTCCTCATTAATTAGCAAATGGAAAAGCCCTTTTTACATCACATTAGAAAAACCCTGTGCCCCGGCGAGCAGCATCTCCCTTGCGGGGAAGACGACTCGGCTGGAGCAAGGCTGCAGGAGGACGGATGTAAAGAGGTCTGAGACCATCCATGCTGAAGCCCAGACGGAGGGGGCTGGAGGAAGGCAAGCGATCCGCACCGGCACAGCGCTAGGTCCAGAGCAGCCCTCGCATAAGGTATTGGGCTCGTGGGACTTTCAGTGTGCTGGCTAGGCAGAAAACCCCGGGGGGATTTTAAAGGCAGGTATTCTAGTAATAGTGAGCCAGCAGAGCCAAGGAGAAACCCCAGCTGTACCAAGGTCTCTGGTTTCCTGGCTGAGCCCTTCGTTTTACACCTGGTAATTACACAGATGCAGTGGCAGAGGGCTCATGGGGCTGCGGGGACGCACGGTGTCCCCAGGGAAGGGGAACGGACGTCAGGCGGGCGCCGAGAAGGGGGTCGGGATTAGTCACAGCTCCCTTCGCTCTGCTCAGGGGCCCCGGCTCACCCAAGCGCTTTCGCACAGGTTCGGCGCCACCAAAACCGATTTTGCATCGTCTTCCCATAACTGCCGAGGGGCTCGGCGGAGGGGACCCAGGAGCCCTGGGGCAGCCGGGGTGGCCCTCGTTCCCTGACCAGCCGGGCTGGGGGGATTTCGACTCATCCAGGACACCGCTGTCCCCAGGACACCACCCACAGCTGGCCAGGGCTCTCCAGGCACCCAGAAAGCAGGCATTGCCCCGCTGCCAGTCCCTTTGCACTCACCTTATACGCATTTTATTGCTTGGGTACTGCCTCCCAGCCCCCTGGCACCTCTCGATCCAAGACACTCAGTATCGCAGAGAGTGAGACGATCCACCAAGGACCTTCATCCCAAGTACCCCAATTCACTTCTGCTACTAAATTATTTGCTCGGTGCCACTAACGCCCCATTAAAACACACGGTAGAGTGCTTCACTACTGCAGCTACGCTTTGTCCATCACCATCTTTGTTCATTCATCATCTTTTATTCTCTCCTCCCTCAGCCTGACTAGTAGGAGCATATTAGGGATGCACCACACATCCAGCTTGGAGTTGCAAGCCATTTATCTTCTATATGAATATTTATACTCAATCTGCCCATCCGCCCGGCACACAGCTCACGATTTCTAAAGGTCTTAATATCTGACAAAAATCCCCAAACAACCCAAACCGAGTATTTCATGGAGAGGAAAACATACATACCCCAAAAACGGCCGAGAGAGATCAGCAGCCAGAGACACACGCTGCCGCTGCAGCCCATGCCTCAGTTCACGGAGCCTCTGCTGCAGTGGAGTTAATATCTCCTGCAGGGCTCATTATAAGAACAGGTGTACTCAAATCAGAGACGCTGTCCTGGGCCATGTGTTTCCTGTTTTTGGCTGAATGACTCTTTTTTTTTCTTTCTTGAGTGGAAAGTATTCAAAGCACTGAGTGGTGCTGCTGAATGCTCCACCGGAGACAGCCCGAGAGACCTGCAGAAGGAAGCAGAGCATCGATTTATAGTTTGTACCAGAACTGCATCATCCTGCCACGGGTCCTTAACCCGACCCCAAAAGAAGAGGAAACAACCAGCAAGAAAATCACTTTGCATACAGTAACAGCTTCCCGGGGCTCTACAGAGCCTTCAAACCCTGCTGCCGCGGCAGGGGCAGAGGCGGGCAGCCACTCCCCCCACGTGGCAGCATCCCAACCACTGCCGCTCAATCCTGGCGCCGTGGGGCTGGAACCCTGCACAAAGCTTGCCCAGAGAGCCGGCACGCACCCGTGCTCGTGGCCACGATGCCCGCTGGTGCGGGAAGGCCCCAAATATTCTGGGATTAACCCGTACCCCTGCTTTGGGCTGCATGGGATCCACAGCGAGGAGGAGTATGGGTGGTCTTTAAAAACTCACCAAGGAAAAGCCCAATCCTTGTCCTCGGGCTGAGCGCTCAGGGAGGTGACCCGGACTTCAGTTTGCTCCTGCTCAACACCATCCCCATAACGAGTGCTCGGGGATGGGGATGGTCCCCCCTCCTGCAGGTGTCCCCCCTGGTGGGGATGGAGCGGGGACCGCAGCCTCCTGCGCTCAGCGGAGAGCCAGGGATGGGGAGCACGGGGGAAGTACCGCTTGCTTGTTCCGCTGCTGGAAAGGGGCGAGAAAAGCTTGCTTGCTTTTGTGTTTTTAGTGGAATGAATTATTCACCTCTGTCGGTGCTCAGCCCGTGCAGCTCTACAGTGGGAGAAGGGTTCTTTCCTATTGCTTTCTTCAGGTTTTTGTTGCTTTTTCTGGTTTTCAGAGGAGAGCAGAGGCCACAGCGTGAAAGCAGGAATTCCTCCGCTGTTTTAAACCAAATTTGAGTGCCACAAGGAAATAAAGGGTGAACTTACATCCCACTGCTGTTCAGTGGAGCCAAGCTCCAAGACGTCCATGAGTTTTGGTGCCAGTAAATTATTTCTGATGATAAAAAGCCTAAACCCACACCCTAGCATCCTGCTAGGCTGCTCCTTCCTGCTCGGAAGGCATCTGGCTAAGAAAAAAAAAAAAAAAAACCCCAAGCCATTTCCCAATAATCAGCAGTTCACAGAAGGGAAGAGCTCAGCAGAGGCGTAAAAAAGAAAGGATGAGTAAGAGCAGTAAGATGGGACTCTGCTCCTTTTCTCACCACACACATGCAAGGAACTCCGGCTTAGCCGAAACACAGTGGTGGTTCCTACCGGAGGCAGCCAGCTCCCGGACCGAGCGCTTGGCCAGGTGATGGAGGGGGGGGAGACATTGCCCTGGGGTGTGTTGCGGAGCAGCAAGCCGCCCTGGCACAAACCCCACCCAAAGAGCCGGTGGTCAGGAAGGAGGTCTCCAGTCGATGGGCTCCGCCAGCTCGGCCCCCCAGGCAGGGCAGCAGGATGGTCCCCAACCCTCCCCTTGCCACGGATGCGGTGCCCCGCACTTGGGCGCAGGCTGTGCCAGCATGGAGAAGACCATTGACCATAAGCTCGTCCAGGAAAGCCATAAAACCCCAATATCACCCATGGGGCACTACCACAGCAGCATGCCCCAGCCTGGGCTAGCACCAGCCAGGAGAAATGGGAAAAATTATTTAACAAGCAAAACCATCAGGAAAAGAAATCCTTCCAGAGAGCACCTGCGGGCACAAAAAACATCCAGGCAGTCACAGAAAAACCTCCTTTAACCAAAAATAATGGTCCTAAATGCCTTTACTTTCCCCATCAGCTCAGGCTGAAGCCTCCTGGCTTGAAAGATGACTGAGGCACAGCACTGGGCTCCCTATTAATTCGTCACAGGAGGTTTTATGATAATGCTGGTGCTCAGCGGGTGTCCTGGATTTTGTCAGAGGCAGAAGAGCCCCAAGACTCCATACAGGAGCAAATATTTTTAAGGTGGGGAGATTTCTGCACAAATATCCATTGGTCCTAAAACCATCAGCCACCCAGCAGGAATTACCCCAAGCTGCTCATTGGACCTGGGAGCTGGAACGACTTGTGCTCATTGCTGATTTTTGAAACAAGCCAGCGAGATCCCTGGTGACCCTTTGATGAATCCAGCCTTAGGAGTCTGCTTAAAGGTGACTCTGGAAAGTGATGCCTCTTGGGTTTTACAGAGGGTAGAGCCTGGTTCTGCCCTTTCTTGGGCTGGTTTGCTGGAGCTGGTAGGAGCAGCAGCATCCCAAGGCTGCGGTGGCCCCGAGACCTGTCCCCATCCCTCTTTGCAGGCTGAGGGACCATCTCCATCACTCACAAGACACCTCCTCCCACCCCAGTGGGCCCACGTCCCACCATCCAGAGCTGGCTCCTCCCATGGGGGACAACTGCGGAAGGGCTCCCACCCCCAGTTGGGGGGTGTTGTGGTTTAGCCCCAGTCAGCAACCAAGCACCACACAGCCACCCGCTCACCCTCCTTCCCGGTGGGATCAGGGAGAGAGTCGGTGTCCCGGTTTTGGCTGGGACAGAGTTAGTTTTCTTCCTAGTAGCTGGCATAGTGCTGTGTTTTGGATTTAGTATGAGAATAATGCTGATAACACACTGATGTCTGAGTTGTTGCTGGGTAGTGCTTACACCAGTCAAGGACTTTCCAGCTTCCCATGCTCTGCTGGGTGTGCAAGGAACTGGGAGGGGGCACAGCTAGGACAGCCAACCCAAACTGGCCCAAGGGCTATTCCATACCATATGGCATCATGCTCAGTACAGAAACCGGGGGAGAGTTGGCCGGGGAGCAGCGATCGCAGCTCGGGGACTGGCTGGGTATCAGTTGGTGGGTGGTGAGCAATTGCATTGTGCATCACTTGCTTCGTACATTATTATTATTATGGTATTATTATTACTACTACTATTTTACTTTATTTCATTTATTAAACCATTCTTATCTCAACCCAGGAGTTTTCTCACTCTTACTGTTCCGATTCTCTCCCCCATCCCACAGGGCAGGGAGAGCGTACTGGCACAACAGACACTGGTTAGAATCACAGAATCATAGAATCGTTTAGGTTGGACAAGACTTTTAAGATCAGCCAGTCCAACTGTTACCAAGTCCACCACTAAACCAGTTAAGGGGATAGGAATAATTAATTTCATGTTTCCTGGCTTGGTGGCTGGATTATTTTTTAATGAAAGTAAAAACTGGGAATCACTGAGGTTGGAAAGGATCACTAAGATCATCAGTCCAACCGTCAACCCAACACCCCCATGCCCACTAAACCATGGCCCAAAGTGCCATGTTTACACGTTTTTTCTTTGTAATGTTTCCCTTGAGCAACTGCATCTTTCTGCATCCAGCTGGTTTGGGGGCCTCATCCAGGCACTGGTCCCATGGCAGGTGGTGACGAGACGAGATGTCAACAGCAGAGGAAGAAGAGGAGAAGGAGGTGTCCCAGGGCCACCAGCACGCTGGTGGTGGCACAGGATGCAGCAGCAGAGGACTCACCTGGAAGCAGAGGGAGACCTGGGGTTTGGGGAGGGCTGTGGGCTGCCCAGCCCTGGTAGGGGACCCCCGACCCCTTCGCCAGGTGGGCTCCTGCCACCCACCAACCCACAGAGCAGGGGGAAAAGGGACCCACCACTCCTGACCCATGGACCACCTCCAGCCTTGCTGGACCCGCTGACCTCAGGGTCACCACCGCTGCTCTGGGGACCCTTCAAAGCCAAGGCCACCTTGTAGCCCATCCCTCCCAAGTTTTGCCATCTCATGCGTGCACTGCAGGCAGTACCTGTCCAGGAGCAGGGTTGCTTGTAGAGCAGCAAGGCGCTGTTGGAGGAGACAGGGTTGCTGACTTTGCACGTGTAGGTTCCTGTCAAGGGGCTGGAGACAGACAGCTCAGAGGCATGCACATGCTCCAGCAGGAGCTTTTGGGGGCTGATCCACTCGTAGGTCACATCTTCGACCTCCACTGAGCACTTCAGGATGGTTTTGCACCCTTGCAGGTCTTTCTTGACCACTTTGGCGCTCACAGTGGGCTTCGGGACCAGATCTGCAAGAGGCAGCAGGATGTCACAGCACCCCCGTCCCCCCGCAGGGCACTGGGACAAGCCTCCCGTCCTCTCAGCTCACCGTACACCTTCAGGAGGATGTTTTCAATGTGTTCATTGCCCTTCTCATCCTCCAGGTACACGTAGTACCTGCCGCTGTCGCTTTTCTGCAAGTTGCTGATTTTTAAGGTGTTGTTGGAGAAGAGCTCCAGGCGTCCCTTGTAGATGTTGCTGGGGTACTCGACATGCTGCCCGCCCTCCCGGATGGCAATCTTGGTCAAGTCGTTGTGCCGCCAGTGCATTCGGGGGTAGGACGTCTGGTTTTGCACGCTGGGACTGAGATACACCACACCATGAACAGTCCCATTCACCGTCGATGATGGACTCTGTTGTGCCCAGGCTGCTGAGAAAGCAGAGACCAGTGCTGCTTGGCCAGGCAGGCCCACAGCCACCCCGCCCCAGGACTCGTCCCCACTTGGGGACCTCGATTCCTCCCAGACACGTGGAAAATGCAAATAACTCACTAATTGCTCACTAATTCCTAGCGCCTTTGCGCTCTCTTGGCCTTAGAGGCATGTTGCAGGGACAAGCCCTAGAGCTGGTGGCGGGATTTCCACCTCCCCACTCTGAGCACAAGACCACACAGATCCCCCAGAAAAGAACTTTGGCTTTAATTTTGGGGGTCTTCTTCCCCCTCCAGGCTCACCTGGAGCAGCCCCTCACCCCCAGCTTGGTGGCAGTCATGCCGGGAGCTCCCACGGGAAGGGAGCCGGGGGCTCACGCTTCAGGCATAGCCAGGGGGACACAGCAGGGACAGGGAGGGTTTACCCGTGGGCACATCCCCAAGGTCCCCCACCGTCCCCATAAGCCATCTCCCCCCAACCCAGCACCCTCACCCCAGGGAAACCCACCCACCACCGTACCTTGCGTGATGAAGAGGAGGAAGAGAAGCACCGTTTTAAGCCCTGCCGCCATCTTCTCTCTGCATCCACACCCGAACTGCGGGGTGGAAGCCCTCCTCACCAGGCACCTGCTCACCCCTCACCAGGCAGTGGCTCACCGAGGGCCCCCCGGAGACTGCAGCCCCCTGCCACCGTCCGTAAACCCGGGGCTGGTGGGGCTCTGCAGAAAAGGGGATGGTGGGGCGGCGGCACGGCTGGGAGATGGCGCAAACCCACCACGGTTCCTGTGTCGCTTCCTGGTTCTTCGGCGCTAGTCACTTGCTCAGGGCTTTCAAAACCCCAAGGCTTTGCAGGGTTTCGAACGCCTCCCCATGGGCGGCCATCGAGAGCAGGCAGCAGCCCCGAGCCTCCCTAGGGACACCATGCACAGCACCCCCTGGGCCCCCAACTCCCCCACCAGCGTCACCCCGCCATCCTGATGGCAAACGAAACGCAGACCCCAGGCGTCACATCTCCCCTTTACAGCTGCTGTAGCCAACCCACAGGGTTCCCATTTCTCCACCTGCAAACCCAGATCTGTGTCCTCACCGAGGTCTGGCCCCCCGGGACGTGCCACGGAGCAGCCCCAGCTCGAGCAGGGACCACCGGCAGCAGCCTTCAGGGTGTCCCCGTGACCCCGGCTCACAGGCAATCAGTGCAGGTGGGAAGGAGACGGGAGGGATGACTTGCTGATGCTAAAGCACCTGCTGTAGCCCCAGCGCGCTGGCCTCCAACCAGGGCAGAGGCTTAAAAGGAAGGATTTTAATTACGGCCTGGATTCCTTCCTGAGAGACAACATTTCAGGGTCTTTGTTCGGCGCCAGCGGAGGGATGCGCAGCGCAGCAAAGCTAGCACAGCCCCCACGTCAGCAGCAAACAGCCACCGGCGTCTTCCCACACGCCGCCCCGGCCGTGAGCGAGCAGTACGGGGGCTGACCCTGGCCATGAACAAAGGGCGACGGCAGCACCCGCTGAGCCCTGACCCAGTTTAATTTCAGCCTTGAGCGGTCCCCGTCCATCAGGGAGGAGATCTGATGTCAGCACGGGGAGACCTTAGTACGAGCATGCCAGCAGCCATGCAGTGGTGTTGTGGCTGGATCACTGGCACCGATCTGGTGGCACCGCAGTGCTGAGCACCTGCCGGCTTGTTCCTGCACCCCATTACACCGTGCTGATAGAAAACAGCGGAGACAGGAAAGCAAACTTCCCTGGCAGGGCGCAAAGTGCTGCCTCAGCGCTTGCAGCAAGCACTGCAAATTATCTCCAATATGCAAAAGCAGGTCGTTAGCATAAATTACAGCACCATGATGGAGCGTGGCTTCTGCGGGAGCCCGACGTGCTGGTGGATGCAGCAGCCCCCAGGCTCCGTGCTGTCATTTTCAGATGTTTCCGCTCATCAGGAGCGCCGGGACCCAGCGTTTCGGGCTGCAAAGGGCTGAGATGTGGCTCCTGCTTTAGCTCCCGCTCCCAGGCAGTGGCCACAGCCCAGCAAGGACTGCCACTGCATCCCCAGCGTCTGCACCAAAGGATTTCCATACCCTCCATCATGCCTGAACTTTTCCCACTGAATTCAGCCGGCCACAGGCCCAGCTGCCGCCTCTCCATCAGTGCTGACTGCCACGTGTGGAGGGCGATGCCATTACAGTGCAAGAAGTATTTGACTCACACCTGCACATCGTGAAAAGCAGAGGATGGGGCTCGGGATGGCGTAAACCAGCCCAGCTCCGGAAGCAATGCCGGCACACCGTGCCTGAGCCCCCATCCGCGCCAGCCCAGCCCCCTAAATTCCCTTGTTGTGGCAGCCAGGCACCCCCTCACTCCCCATGCCAGCCTCCCAGCACAGCTCCCGGTTAATGATCCCAATTAATGCTCGTTTCACAGGGAGCAGCCACAAGGATATTCTGATCCGGGGACTCGGGCGGGAGTGGAGCATTGCAGAGCCGCCACCGCTCCCCATGCTGCCATCAAAGTGCCACGTTTCATTTTAATCCCAAAGAAAAGCCCTTGATCTTGCCTTTGGGAAGATCCCCTTCTGGGGGGATCTGGCCAGAGCCCCTCTTTCTCCACCTGCTTCTCCCAGGGCTGCTCCTGCTGTAGGAGCATGGGATAACTTAGGTGTGAAGGGACCCGGCGGCCTCACCCTGGGGCACCCGGGGGCCGTGCCCACCCAGCCGGTGCCGGGACCGTTCCGCCCGAAGCCGATGCCCGGGGCCACCCTCTCCTGTACCCAACACGCATGGCTGAAACTTTGCAAAGTGCATCTCCGCATGAGACCCCATTCGCTTCAGAGCTTCCCAAGCCACAAACAAGGCAATTCCTACTCCCTCCCTGTGCCCAAGGTACATTTCAGGCTATAAATAGCCAATTAAGCTAATTAAACAAGCACCACAATTGCTTCATGCAGTTCAGCTTACATTCGCACCTAAAAATAAATTCCCGAGGTGTATCAAACCTGTCAAGACCTAAAAAAAACACACAAGATCACACACTGGCACTAAACACACGCACATCACACGTATCCTCTTCCCCCACAACCCCGCCTGTCCAATTTCACATCCATCTCCTCCAAAGACAGGTTTCCATCAGAGTCTTTCCTCCTTCCCTCACAGGAAAGCCTCCAGGGCGCAGCTGGGGTTTGCATCCTTGCAGAAACCTATGTCTGACCACTTCCATCGCAAGCAAACCCCCGGCTTTGGCGAGTGGGGTCCTGGTGGGTGCTGGGGGTCTCTGGGTGCTCCAGGAGAAGAGGCCCGTAGGGAAGGGAAGGTCTTGCCGAGGCAGCCGGGGCACTAGGAGAGGTCATGGCCGGCAGGAGCCGGCAGTGAGGTCTGCAACCGGGGGC
This sequence comes from Pelecanus crispus, assembly GCF_030463565.1. NCBI lineage: Eukaryota > Metazoa > Chordata > Aves > Pelecaniformes > Pelecanidae > Pelecanus > Pelecanus crispus. The sequence continues at coordinate 4,435,651 of NC_134664.1, forward strand.
ACGTGCATCTAGAACCCCTCGTAGCCTGCAAGGAAATGAGTGGGGTTCAGCACACCGTGGCCCCAAAAAGCTGATGAGCTTTGGAGACACCCAGGGCTCATCTCCCCACCAGTTCGGTGCCTGTTACTTCTACGTAGGCAGTGGAGGTCAAAGCTGGGTCCAGCCTCTTCCTCCTGAGAGAAGGCGACTGTGGAGCAGAGCAAGAACCTGCCGTTAGGCAATGCATGAGCAGAATGGTGAGCCCAGCACCCGGCTGATGAACCGAGGGGACCCGGGTTTCTGTAGAGGGACCAGGGTCACAGTGGGGCAACCTCACCTTCCTGGTGGGCTGAACTGTGGCGTAGATGGTGCAGCCTTCAGGCTCCTTAGGGTGGCTGGGCCCCTCCTGCCAGGGGAAAAAACCAGTTGAGATGCATAAAGAAAAACAAATTTTGGGCAAAAGGGGGGGTCTTGGCAGCTGCCATGGAAGCATCCAGCCTGGGGGCTGCACAGCCAAGCCCACAGGGCAGCTCCTGTCCCCACCGCGGGCACAGGACTGCCCCTACCTGCGTTTTGGGGCAGATGACGGCGTAGACGGTGTTTCCTGCCACGGTGGCCTCACTGGTCCTGTTCTGGGGGAGAAAGCAACCTCAGGCTGGTTAAAGGATGCAACCCAGGGTGACAGACATTTCCAAACAGAGGTCCCGTCCCTCCAGGAAGCGCAGGGAGGGGATGCCCAGGGACACTCCAGGCACTCACGGGGTCTTGGCCAGTTCGGGCTTTGCCCACCTCCTCATAGATGGTCAGTATCTGCTGCTCGAGGTTTCCTGGGGAAGTTTGAAGGGTCAGTGTAAGATGGCTTTCTGACACATTTCTGTCAGTGTTAGAGCCCCAAGACTCGGGGGGGGGGGGTCAGCCCTCAAGCAAAGCGAAGGAAGAAAGAGGTCCCTTGGCAACTGGGAGGTTTTACTTTGTTGGCACCTGGCAGGGGCTGGGGAGGGATGCTCCAGCTCAGAATAAAACGAATATCCAAACTGAAATAGTCCTCTAGACCCCATGGGACGAGGCCTCCAGGTTTGGGCACCGATGCTTAGGCTGCCAGGATGCTCAACAACCTGGACCACCCTGTATCAGCAGGCATGGGCAAAGGCTTCGTGCCCTGTGCAGCGCCTGGCAGGGGGTGACAGCGCCCAGCGTCTTATCCCGCGTCAGCCCCAGGAGGAGGGACAGCCCCAGGGCCAGCACGGAGAGCGCGAGGAGCGCAACAGCGGTCAAGAGGAGGGCAGGGGCTGCACAGCCAAAACGCCACGGCTGCCTGGCCCACGAGCTACCGCCCCGACCCTGGGGACAAACCTCCCGGGGGGTCCTTTCCTCGCTTCCTCTGCCAGTAGCACACGACGAGGGCTACGGAGAGGGCCAGTGCCAGCCCCAGGAACACAACAGCCACTGCCCACAGTGGAAAGCTGTTTCCTGGGGAGGAAGGAGAGACCTTTGATGAAGGGCAGAGCCTCAAGCCATTTCTAAACACAGTCCCCATCGCAGCCCGCAGAGGACAGACCTGGCCAGGAAACCCCAGCCCCGGTTCTATCACCCGTTCTTGGCTACCACATTTGCTCTCCCAGGAGGGGAAGCTGGGCACATTTTGGCATCAGCATGATGTCCTCTGCAGTTTCACTGGCCCAGGCGGGGAGATGAAGGGCTCCGAGAGAGGACTGGAAGTAGCGAGGCTTGCACACCCCCTAAATCCTGCTTTTACGGAGCTGAGGGGAAATTACCTGAGGCCACGGCGCGGCAGGCTGCCGCAATGTCGGTGCTGGACGTGTTCCAGCTCACCGGGTTACTCGCGTTGCAGCGGCAGACGGTGGGGTCGGCATCGCCATCGACCTGCCGGTGCAGCCAGGGCTGGTGCTCCAGGGCTCCCAGGGGATCCCCGGTGCAGGACCAGGCGTAGGAGACCTTGCCGGCGCCGGGCACGGTGCAGACCAGCGAGAGGTTGCACCAGTCCTGCTCCCAGCGCAGGATGCTCGTCTCCACGTGCGGCAGGTGGATGGGCTCTACGGGGACAGAGCTGGTGAGAGGGGATGGGGGGACAGGGGGACAGGGTGATGGGGACCCGGTACTCACCCCACACCGACACGTGGAAGCACATGGCAGTAATATTGCCTGATGTGTGCTCAAATTCTGCCTTATAGACCCCACTGTCTTCCATGCTAACCGGGCTGATCCGCAGGGAGAGGGTCTCCTGCTGGAAAACAGCTCTCCCAGAAAAACGACCCTTGGAGTATGAGACATCTTTATTCTTCTCAGCCGTCAGGATCCGGTGCCACTTTTCTGCCTCCAGCATCAGTTTCCATTCGACCCTTGCCCAGACCTGTGGGGGTTTCTCCGGCAGCAGCTGCAGCGTTCCGCTGGCAGACACGGCTTGTTCCCGGCACTTTGGGGGTCCTAAAGCGGAGAGGGGTGAGCAAGGGCCCATGGCCCTGGGAGCTGCTCCGTGGCTGGGGAGGGGGCACAGCTGCTGGAGCCCACCCGTGCCCCAGTCCTACAGCCCCCAGCATGGCCCCCCTGCTCCCTGGGGGGAGGCTCAGCCTGGATCCCCATCGTCATCCCCATCTCGGGGCTACCCCTCTCTCTGCGCCATCCCAGGCTGGTTGCGTGTCTGTCCGCACCCACTGCTCTGGCCACACATTGCAGATGCTCATGCAATATCCTCTGCCCTGCCCAGAGCAGGGATGGTTGCAGACGGTCTGATCATCGCATCTGGTTGCTCATTTGTGCCCCAGCTCCTTCCTTGCCTGTCCAACCTGGGGAACAGCAGGAATTTTGCCTGCTGAACCCTTTTTTCTTGAGTTTCTGTGCTTGCCTCCCTCTTTTCAGTGCAGCCCCGGATATCAAGGGCTCTGGCAGAGGCAAGATAAAAAAGCCCCTAAAAGAAACGAGCACCCACAGCCGCTGGGGCCGAGCGCGCACACAGCCTCGCAGCTTCCTCGTGGCTGCTTGTGGTCAGGGCAGTGCCAGGGGCTGCCTCAGCCGTGGGTGGACCTTGCACACTACAGCCCCACACGACCTCCCATCTTGCAGCCCTTGGCAAAGCCCGGCTTGCACAGCCGTCAAGGCAAGCATCAGCCTCTGGGAGCTTGGCTTAGCCCACTCATCCCGCAGCCCCCGGCAGGGCTTTGCCTCCATGCAACCGGTCTGAACACTGAGCCCTGCTCGGGGGGCACCTGCAGAGCCACCAGCTTTGCTGTCTCCTGGCATGACCAGGAGACCCCAAGCAGCTCCAGCTTAAACCTTGTCTTTGCAAAGCCGCAGGCGTGAGGATGCCCGCCCTCACCAGACCCTGGCCGCAGAGGGGACACCCCTATACTCAGGGGATCTAGGAACACAAGGGGCTGGAGCAAGCAAAGGCAGAAGCATCATCCCCTGGGGAAATGAAGGAGCAGGCTTGGGAGCAGGCACTATTTGTTAGCTCCCACCCTGATGGCTCACACCTGGGACCTGCAGCTCATTACAAAGAGGGCCCTTCCCACCACTCCAGGTTCTGAACAGCCTGCAAACAACGGGGACTAGTGCTTACTGCTGCTTTGCAGGCATCTAGTGCTGCAAGAATGGCGTGAGGGCACCTTAACGCCCTTGTCCGAGGCTCCTGGAGCTGCCCCAGAGGGAGGGTGCTGGGGCAGTGGGTGTACAGAATTGGGGGAGAAATAATGCAAAAATACACCCTGCAGCCTGGAGGTGCGATTGTAACCCACTGCCTGCAGCCGGTGTGGGCGCTGGGGCTGGGCCGGTGCAGCATGCCACAGATTAACCATGCCAGCTCCCGCAGGGAGGTTTTGCAGCTCAGCTGAGCCCATGGTTGCTGCAGGTTCTGCTGCTCCAAGCAAGCAACGCCCCATCTTGTGCACCCCTGGGCAGTGAGTGCCCCCCAGCCCTGCACCATCAGGGTGGGCAATGGGAGACACGTCTTAGGGTGGCAAGAGAGGGAAGGTGGAGGCGATGCTCGCCCCGAGAGCCGGAAAGGGTGGCACGACGGGGGATGCAGAGATGTGGCCAGGAGATGCTTCAGGCACCAAGCTGGCCCCCGAACCCGGGCGTTTCTCCCCTCCCCTTGCACAGAAGTCACTGTTTTTAGGAAGAAGGCCCTCAGCTACCACCAGCTCCGCTGAAATCATGGGGGAAAGGTGCTGCGTTTATTCAGCGGAGGGACCTGGCCTTGAAAAGCTGCTTTTCTGGGTGCAGGAAATGTCAGGGCCAGCCACAGGGTACAGGCGCTGCTGCTGCGGGGAAGTGACTTCTTTTGGACGAGCCCCGCAATGCTGCAGGCAGCAACGCCGCCTGCAAAAGGGAACTCACGCTGCGTGAGAGCCGTCCTGCCTCTACCCGTGCTGGGCAGAAAAAGAAAAGCCAAAAAAACCCCACCCAGTCCCACTCGATCTCACCAGGGACCCCGAGCCCGGCTTGCCGCCCAGGAGCCCGCAGCCCTGCCCGGACTGAGTGCCTGTGGCTACCCTCACGCCAGCGGCACGGCCCACCTTTCCCTGTCACCCAGCTCCCGGGGCGGGCAGCAGGAACACTTCCCCATCCGTGCAGCCCTCCTGCCCTGCCTGCGAATGCTGCCAGCACCAGTGCAGGCAGCAGGGCTCACCCACCGCCAGCCTCCCCTCCGTGCCACGAGGCCGAGCGAGCCCCCATCCTCCTGGCGAGCCCGGCACCGCATCCCCTCCTCACCTTGGCCATTGGCCATGGCCAGCAGCACCAGCCACAGCAGCACCAACAGTGCCGGCAGGCAGCAAGGGCTCCCGTGCCAGTGCATCTCTGGACGGCACCTGAGCGAGCTCTCTGCAGCTAGAGAGGTGCAAAACCCCTCAGAGCCGTTGACTGTCCGGCAGCAACTTCCTCTCCCGCCTGCGGTTCCTTTGTACCCTCCGCCTCCCTGCGATCTCCTCCACGCTGCTGCTGTCACCCCCGCCGTCCCCCCCCGGCCTGGGGTGGATGCCGGGGTGGATGCGGGGGTACCCCTGGTCCCGGCAGGGCAGAGCGCGGTGGGCAAGGACGCGCTGCTGGCTGCCCCGGCGAGCTTGGCTGCAGGGCTGGGTGGCTGCAAAGCTCGGAGGAAACTAATTTTAATTACCAGGGGGGCGGACTTTTTTGGGGTTTTGCTTTCCCTTTGCAGCTCATTTTGGGAGGAGAAGCTGCACCGGGTGCCCCACGGCAGTGGTTTGTAACGTGCGGATGTGTCCGGTGCCCCAGCCACGGGCCAGGGGCAGCCCCGAGCAGCAGGATTCGGCCCATCGGGTAGCAGTGCCCAGCCCAAAGACCCCCGTGTCCCGGGATCAGGGAGCTAGGGAGCGGTGCAGCCCAGCCGGGGGGCTCCCAGGAGGTACGGGGGCAGCAGATACAGAGCCGGGGCTGATCCTCCCCCTGCGCCTGCCCGGATCCCCCACCCCAGTTCTCACCCTTCCCTGGGACAGCCATGGAGCATGTCATCCTTCTCCCCTTTGTCTCGCTCTTCTTCTTCTGCCAAGCCCAAGGTAAGTGCGGGCGGGTGGCACCCAGCTCTGCCGCGGGAGCTACAATGAGTTGTGTCCAGCCTCTGCGCTGGGCACCCACGCAGGGCTGGCAGCTTCCTCGGGAAACTGCTTTTAAAAGCACGCCTGGGGTCAGCGCTTGGCTGTGAGTTCATTTCGGTTTGGGTTTTTTTGGTTTTTTTTTTTTTTTTTCTCACGCGAACTAGCAAGCAAACAGCTTGTTGCAGGATCAGAGCAGTCTCTCGGGTTGTCGGGTGAAAAAAAAAAACCCACAAACTGAAGGTGACAGCAAAAGGCTCTTTTTGAGGGTCAGAAAGCCTCAGTGCTATGGGTATCACTTAAATTGGGCCATTAAGAAGGAATTATTGTAAAAAATGGTCTTTTTTTTAAGGAAAGGCTGCACGTCTAGGAAAAAAATGCTCTGCTTGTGGGGGTTTGACTTGCTGTAGGAGGCACAGGGGAGGGTGGTGAGCGAGAGCTCCGTCAGATCCTCCTCTGTCTTTGGAAAATGGGATTCCCTTTATATTAGCCTTAGATAACAAATATATACTGGGAGAAAATGGAATGCTTATGGGTAAGGATGAGGGGGAAGGCTGGAAAGGCGGATGTCCTGTTGGGAGTCTGCTATAGACCACCCAACCAGGAGGTAGAGGTAGATGAGGCATTCTATAAGCGGCTGGCAGAAGTGTCGCAATCGCTAGCCCTTGTTCTCATGGGGGACTTCAACTTGCCAGACATCTGCTGGAAATACCACACAGCAGAGAGGCAGCAGTCTTGGAAGTTCCTAGAGCATGTGGGGGATAACTTTCTAATGCAGCTGGTAAGCGAGCCTACCAGGGGAGGTGCCCCGCTTGACCTGCTGTTTACCAACAGAGAAGGGCTTGTGGGAAATGTCGAGGTCGGAGGCCGTCTCGGGCTTAGCGACCACGACATGATAAAGTTCTCAATTTTGGGTGATGCTAAGCGGAGGGGCACCAAAACTATTACCATGGACTTCCGGAGGGCAGACTTTGCCCTCTTCAGGACCCTGGTTGGGAAAGTCCCTTGGGAGGCGGTCCTGAAGGGCAAAGGGGTCCAGGAAGGCTGGGCCCTCTTCAAGAAGGAAGTCTTAAGGGCGCAGGAGCGGGCTGTCCCCGTGTGTCGTAAGACCAACCGGAGGGGAAATCGACCGGCCTGGCTGAATAGGGAGCTTTTGCGGGGACTCAGGGAAAAAAGGAGAGTCTACCGCCTTTGGCAGAAGGGGCGGGCAGCTCAGGAGGAGTACAGGGATCTTGTTAGGTCCTGCAGGGAGGAAATTAGAAAGGCAAAAGCCCAGCTAGAACTCAATCTGGCCAGTGCTGTAAAAGACAATAAAAAATGCTTTTATAAGTACATCAGCAATAAAATGAGAGCCAAGGAGGATCTCCATTCTTTGCTGGATGTGGGGGGGAACATTGTCACCAAGGACAAGGAAAAGGCTGAAGTACTTAACGCCTTCTTTGCCTCTGTGTTCAACAGCCAGACCGGTCATCCCCAGGGTACTCAGGCCCTTGAGCAAGAGGATAGGGATAGGGACCAGAATGGAGCCCTCATAGTCCAGGAGGAAGCAGTTAATGACCTGCTATGCCACCTGGACGCTCACAAGTCTATGGGGCCGGATGGGATCCACCCGAGAGTACTGAGGGAGCTGGCAGAGGAGCTTGCCAAGCCACTTTCCATCATCTATCAACAGTCTTGGTTAACAGGGGAGGTCCCTGATGACTGGAGGCTTGCCAATGTGACGCCCATCTATAAGAAGGGCCGGAAGGAGGACCCGGGGAACTACAGGCCTGTCAGCCTGACCTCGGTGCCGGGGAAGATTATGGAGAGGTTCATCTTGAGCGAACTCCACAGGCAAGTACAGGTCAACCAGGGGATCAGGCCCAGCCAGCATGGGTTCACAAAAGGCAGGTCCTGCTTGACCAACCTGATCTCCTTCTATGACCTGGTGACCCGCCTGGTAGATGATGGAAAGGCTGTGGATGTCATCTACCTGGACTTTAGCAAAGCTTTTGACACCGTCTCGCATAATATCCTCCTCGGGAAGCTGGCAGCTCACGGCTTAGACAGGCATACTCTTCGCTGGGTAAAGAACTGGTTGGGTGGCCGAGCCCAGAGAGTAGTGATAAATGGTGTTAAGTCCAGTTGGCGGCCGGTCACGAGCGGTGTTCCCCAGGGCTCTGTTTTAGGGCCAGTCTTGTTCAATATCTTTATCAATGATCTGGATGAGGGGATCGAGTGCACCCTCAGTAAGTTTGCAGACGACACCAAATTGGGTGGGAGTGTCGATCTGCTCGAGGGTAGGATGGCCCTGCAGAGGGACCTGGACAGACTGGATCGATGGGCTGTGGCCAACTGTATGAGGTTCAACAAGGCCAAGTGCCGGGTCCTGCACTTCGGTCACAACAACCCCATGCAACGCTACAGGCTTGGGGAGGAGTGGCTGGAAAGCTGCCTGGCCGAAAAGGATCTGGGGGTGTTAGTAGATAGCCGGCTGAACTTGAGCCAGCAGTGTGCCCAGGTGGCCAAGAAGGCCAACAGCATCCTGGCTTGTATCAGGAATGCTGTGGCCAGCAGGAGCAGGGAGGTGATTGTCCCCCTGTACTCGGCGCTGGTGAGGCCGCACCTGGAATACTGTGTCCAGTTTTGGGCCCCTCACTACAAGAAAGACATTGAGGTGCTGGAGCGTGTTCAGAGGCGGGCAACGAAGCTGGTGAAGGGTCTGGAGAACAAGTCTTATGAGGAGCGGCTGAGGGAACTGGGGTTGTTTAGCCTGGAAAAGAGGAGGCTGAGGGGAGACCTTATCGCTCTCTACAACTACCTGAAAGGAGGTTGTAGTGAGGTGGGTGTTGGTCTCTTCTCCCAAGTAGCTAGCGATAGGACAAGAGGAAATGGGCTTAAGCTGCGCCAGGGGAGGTTTAGACTGGAAATTAGGAAAAATTTCTTTACGGAAAGGGTGGTCAGGCATTGGAACAGGCTGCCCAGAGAGGTGGTGGAGTCACCATCCCTGGAGGCGTTTAAAAAACGGGTAGATGTGGCACTTCGGGATATGGTTTAGTCTGGTCTACCCTTGATTAGTCTAGAGTGGGCTTGGTAGTGTAGGTTAATGGTTGGACTGGATGATCTTAAAGGTCTTTTCCAACCTAGATGATTCTATGATTCTATGATTCTATGAAAATAAGCCCCCCGGTGCATAGGTGGGAGTATGTGTTTCTCACCAGCTGAAGGCAAGTGTAGGCAGTGCGAGAGAAGTAGGAACCGAAAACGCCTTCCCAAAGAGCGCTCGGCCTCGCCGGGGCAGCTGCAGGCACACGATGCCGGAGCCGTCGAGCCCCAGACCCCCGGGTGGACGGAGCGGGGCTGCGCCGGGTGTGGGACCCCGGTGTGGTGGCGGTGACCGTGCCCCCTCCCCAGCCACGGAGCAGCTCCCAGGGCCATGGGCCCTTGCTCACCCCTCTCCACTTTAGGACCCCCAAAGTGCCGGGAACAAGCCGTGTCTGCCAGCGGAACGCTGCAGCTGCTGCCGGAGAAACCCCCACAGCGGTGGGCAAGGGTCGAATGGAAACTGATGCTGGAGGCAGAAAAGCGGCACCGGATCCTGACGGTTGAGAAGAATAAAGATGTCTCATACTCCAAGGGTCGTTTTTCTGGGAGAGCTGTTTTCCAGCAGGAGACCCTCTCCCTGCGGATCAGCCCGGTTAGCATGGAAGACAGTGGGGTCTATGAGGCAGACTTTGAGCACACATCAGGCAATATTACTGCCATGTGCTTCCACGTGTCGGTGTGGGGTGAGTACCGGGTCCCCATCACCCCGTCCCCCTGTCCCCCCATCCCCTCTCACCAGCTCTGTCCCCGTAGAGCCCATCCACCTGCCGCACGTGGAGACGAGCATCCTGCGCTGGGAGCAGGACTGGTGCAACCTCTCGCTGGTCTGCACCGTGCCCGGCGCCGGCAAGGTCTCCTACACCTGGTCCTGCACCGGGGATCCCCTGGGAGCCCTGGAGCACCAGCCCTGGCTGCACCGGCAGGTCGATGGCGATGCCGACCCCACCGTCTGCCGCTGCAACGCGAGTAACCCGGTGAGCTGGAACACGTCCAGCACCGACATTGCGGCAGCCTGCCGCGCCGTGGCCTCAGGTTTGTGGGACCAGTGTTTCCGGTGGGAGTTTCTGCCCCTCCAGCCTCAAAATGAGGTTTGAGACTTAAATCCATTTGGGATAAATAAGTGGGAGATGTAGCCATGGGCTGGGGGTGCAGAGCGGCGTGCAAGGTGCGCGTGGCTGTGAACCGGTGCCGGCAGCGGTGGGGACGTGGCAGGATCAGTCCCGCGAGTGCTGTGCGCCTGTGCTGCGGGCAACCCGGCCTCGGTGTCGCCGGGGGGGGCAGGGGATGTCCCCCCCATCCCCAGATTCTGTGTCTATTTGCAGGCGATTCGTGGTCCTACTGCAGAGTGAAGGGGCTGCTCTGCCTGCTGGTGCTGGGCAGCCTGGTCACAGCCGTGGCCGTCACGCACGTCCTTGTCCGGCAGCGGGGACCCCCTTCCCACGGCGCTGCCGGCTCCTCCCGCGCTGGCTAGGAGCCCCCAAAGGGGAGCCTGCAAAGCAGCCGCCGGCTCCCACCCCGCTTTGTGCATCAGTCTGGGTCTCGAAAGGCCCCAGCAAGTGAGCTGCTTTTAACCATGGAGAGCTGTTAACCCGCCTGAGCATGGATTAAAGAAAAATCTGCTTTTCTTTTCGCCAGTATTCTGTATTTTGGGTTCGTGAACAAGTTCTGGGCTGTTCTGTGGAGAGGACAGATCAAACAGGCTGCAGGGGTTTTCACCCCAAAAGATGAGGCTCCCCTCCAACAGCCCAGGGCAAAGTTTCCTCCCACCCCAGCAGAGACCCTGGGGCGCGGTTCTCCCTCAGGTTTTGAGCAAACAGGGACACGCTCCCCCGCCCGGCATCCTGCCAGACCCCTTGCTCTGGGATGGAGCCGTCCCGATGGGATGGGGATGTGGGCACTGCGGAGCATCACCTCAGCCTTGCCTTAACTCTCCTCCCCATCCTTTAACGAAGCAGCTCGGCGTGTCGCCCGCTCATCGCCAGAGGTTTATTCCCTCTCCCAACTATTTTAATTCCAGATCTCCCGCGTTCAGATAAACTGCGGATGGGGCGCCATGTGGAAGGAGAGTCGTGTTACCTGGGCACAGCAGCAGTTTGTTGGTCCCTTATCTAGCCCCAGCCAACAGATACCACCCACCCCAAAAAATCGCTGGCGGATATTAATGAGCTTGTCCTGAGAGTGGTTTTACTACGATCCAGCTGCACTCCCAGCTTTTCCTGCGATAGTAGGGATGCCCAAGCCCAGCACAGCCCCGCTGAGGCCAGGCGTCCCCCGTGCCCGCGCCGTCCCCTGCCTGGCAGCGTCACCCGGGGCCAGTGGGTCACAGGCAGCCGCGGAGCTGCTGGAAGAGAGCAAGAGGCACGGGGGCCAGCGGCTCCTAATCCGATCACCCCACCGTCTGCTTCTGCCCTCCGATCCGCGCTGCTAATCACCTTATGGTAAGCTCATTGCCTCCGCGGCGGCCTCGAGCCGTTCCCCGGCCCCGCTGCTGGGTTGGATGCCGGCAGGAAAACCATGGCTGGGAACTGGGTGATGCGTGGGATGAGTTGGGGACCGGGGTTCCCGCTGCAAAACAGCCACCCCAGGCAGGGGCCGTCGGCTGGCTCTGCCAGGGGACTGGGCAAACGGGTGGGAAAGGGGCAGATTCCCAGCAAAAGTCTTGGAAAAAGGCCTCAGCACAGGGAGCAGAGAGGGACGGGATCGGCTCAGACTCTCCAGCAGCCGGAGTGTTTTCCCTGCAAGCCTGAAACCCTCCGGCACGCCCAGGCATGCGTGCCCAAGGATGCACAAGCCGACAGGTCCCTGTTCCATCACCCGGCCGTGATCAGGGTGCAACAGCTTCAACCCTGGCAGTGGGGGAAACTGAGGCACGGCCTGACCCTGCAAGCCCGGACGGAGCCAGGTGAAGGGGCTCCGGCGGCTTTCCCTCCCCGCGCGGTGCCTCAGCGGTGACGTGGGACACGCCAGCTCCCACGGCCCCTTCCTCCCCCTCGCAGGCAGAGGAGCAAAAAAACTAATTAAGGCTACAAAGGGAAAAGCAGTGTTTTGCAAGGTTGAAAACCTCCACTCCGGAGCAGGGGCTGAGCCGATTAATTAGAGCTTTTGTCTGCGGCTCTGTTCAACATGTAGGGAACAATTTACATCAAGGGGACCTTCCCTGGGCTGGAGGAGCTGTGCCCAGGGAGCGCGAGGGGGGGGAGGAAAAGGGAAGGGAATGAAAGGGAAACATTTACCACGTTTCACGGACCGTGTTGAGGAGGAAGGGAAGATGCTGCATACTTGAAGCACCGCATTGCAGAGGGTGTTTTTATTCAGCGCATCATCCGCGGTTTCTCATTCCCCTTCCAGCTAAATTTGGCCCGTGAGATGCGCAGGCGAGGAGGGCGGCGGAGGGCCGGGGGGGCTGCGCGCAGGCAGAGCTGCTCGCGTGGCAGGGCGACGGCTGAGGGATGCGTGGCTGCTCTCCCGGCGCTGCCATCCCTCCGGTGCTCGGGAACGCGTCCGGTGCGGCCGAACCAGGCGATGCTGTGGGATGGGAGCGGGAAGCGGGCGGCCGTCCCGCACGAGGCTTTCTCGCGGATGCCGCCATCGGGGTCCCCACGGGGACCCCCGCAGCCCCCTCCCCTTCTCAGACAAGCAGCTTTTTAAATGCTTTTCTCTTTCAATGGGCCTGCAGCCCACCCCCGCAGCATCCAACCTGCGCTCCACTTCTAAACCACGGAGGGAGGAAAAGTCACTTTTTTTTTCTTTTTTTTTTTTTTTCCCCACCCAAAATACTCTGCCAGGCTCTGCCCGAGAGGTGGCAGCACGCGACCGTGCTCGGCAGCGGGGGGGGGGTGGTCCTTGGCCGGGGTCCCTGAGCCCCCCCAGCGCCCATCCCGCGGGAGCGGAGCCCCGGCTGCGCGCGCTGCCCCCCATCTCCCGGGAAGCGGTAACGGGGGGAAAGCCTTGGGGGGGGGGGGGGCGGACGGGCCGTGCAGGGGGGGCATCGCGGCGCCCCAGCCTCCCCCAGCCCCAGCGAAGGTTCGCCCGTGCTGGGGGGCAGCGCCTGCAGCCCTGTCCCCGTTCCCAGCTGGCTCCGACGGGAAAAGGGCCGGGATGCGCAGGGGAAGGACCCCAGCCCCGGCCCTGCCCGTGCCCCCGCCGGTCACACCCCGCACGCAGAACCCTAAACCCCTGCCTCCCCCCGCCACCGGCCCCCCGGCCCCCGCCGGGTGGTTCGTGGTCTGCACAGGATACCCGCGGAGTGGGAGCTGCGCGCCCCGCTCCCGGCACCCCCTGGCAAGCACCCGCTGGCACCACCAAGCCCGTGCCACCCGCCAAGCCACCGCGTCCCTCGCCCCACGAGTGCCCGTGTCCTTCCTGGCAGCAAGCTCGTACAGCCCCGCTGACAGCGCTGCCGCCAGCCCCGCCGAGTCTCCAGCCCCTGTGGAGCTCAGCCCCACGCGTTGGGGGCCGCAGCGCCCGCTCAGCCCCCCAGCCAGCCCCTCAAAAGGAAGGGACGCGGCCGGAGCCAAGGCCACGCTGCGCTGCTGCGTGCCGCTAGCAGCAAGCGGGGTAAGGGTGCTCCGGGGGCTGGGGCGCGCAGTTTGCCGCAGGCAGGGCCGGGGTGCCAGGGCAGGTGGGCTGCAGCAGCCGGGCTGCGCTGGCGTCCGGCCTTAGGGATGCTTCGGGGTGCTTTTTTGTGGGTGAGCGGAGATGGAGACCACCCTCGCCCTTACGATCGCCACCGCTGTGGTCCCCCCCACAAGCGCCTCGTGGCACCCCGCGCCTTGCAGGGCTGCATCCCCGCTGCCCCGACAGCGGGAGCGCCGCGGGACGCTGGGGAGCGACCGAGCCCCATCCTGGAGACACCAAGACGCAGGGTGCAGGTGGGGGGCAGCCCCCGGGCAGCGGCGGGGGGCCGGGGGACGTGCAGGGTGCGGGACCGCTGCTGCGTGGTGAAGGGGTGTCTCGTGGCCACCGTCTTCGGGCTACTGCTGACACTGGTGGCCACCGTCCACGTTGTGACCAGGGACAAAGCCACTGAGCCAGGAGGCCTCAGCGGGGCTGAGGGTGGGGTCTGAGCCCCCCCAGCATCACCGCTCTGCAGGGACTGTCCCCATGGCAGCGATGAGCCCATGTTCAGGGCTCCGGGAGCGGTGGCTCCTCTGCCTCAGTTTCCCCAGCCAGGGAAAGCCAAGACTGCTCTAATAAAAGGCCCTCAAGAATGCGAAGTGAAACCCAGGTTCCTCATCTGTTGCACAAGCAGTTGCCCCAAAAATGCAGCAACGCCTCTTCCTCCCAGAGGCCGCCGCAGCCCACGGGGGGCCCAGCAGCCCCCCGGCACCCAGCAGGACCAAAGCACATTCTGGCACAGCCCCCGCACCGCGTGTGCCGCGGCACGAGGTCTCAGCACACCCGATCCAGGGACACCTCCGTTACCGGGACATCATCGGTTTCGTATTTACGGCCCCAAATCCGGTGCGACATAATTCAGTGTCTCATAAAACCTTCTATAGTTTATAATAAGTGAATTATTTACTGGTGACCCTGACTAAATGCTGCGCAGCATAAATTATTGAGTGGCAGATCTGTCAAAAAGTTCTCATAAATAAGTTATCTGGTGCCGTCTTAATGTTCCCAGTAAATTACTCATTCAATCTCCCATCTAAATGCTCTCCTGGGGAAATTACTCGCGCCTGCTGATTTATGAATTAGGCCTGGGCAAATAAGGACGATTAGGAAGGAGAACCCTGCCAGGACACCCGAGGGTTTCGCTTCGCCGTGACGTTTCATCCCGAGTGCGTCCCTGGTGCTGCCCCATCCGACAGCCGCTGGGTACCGGGTGGGAAGGATCCTGGTCTGCCCAGTGTGCTGGTCCCAGAGGGCCTGTCCCCGCCCAGGGGTGCTCAGCACCCTCCTTCCAGCCACAGGCACCAGCCAGGCAGCGATCCCGGGGTCCCGCAGCGATCCCAGGGTCAAGCAGTGATCCCAGGGTCCCGCAGCGATCCTGGGGTCAAGCAGCAATCCCAGGGTCCCGCAGCGATCCTGGGGTCAAGCAGCGATCCCAGGGTCCCGCAGCGATCCCAGGGTCAAGCAGCGACCCCGGGGTCAAGCAGCGATCCTGGGGTCCCGCAGCGATCCCGGGGTCCCGCAGCGATCCCAGGGTCAAGCAGCGATCCCAGGGTCCCGCAGCGATCCTGGGGTCAAGCAGCGATCCCAGGGTCAAGCAGCGATCCCGGGGTCCCGCAGCGATCCTGGGGTCAAGCAGCGATCCCAGGGTCCCGCAGCGATCCCGGGGTCAAGCAGCGATCCCAGGGTCAAGCAGCGATCCCGGGGTCCCGCAGCGATCCCAGGTTCCCGCAGCGATCCCAGGGTCAAGCAGCGACCCCGGGGTCAAGCAGCGATCCCAGGGTCCTGCAGCGATCCCAGGGTCCCGCAGCAATCCCAGGGTCAAGCAGCGATCCCAGGGTCCCGCAGCGATCCCGGTGTCCCGCAGCGATCCCGGGGTCCCGCAGCCATCCCGGGGTCCCGCAGCGATCCCGGGGTCCCGCAGCGATCCCAGGGTCCCACAGCGATCCCAGGGTCCCGCAGCCATCCCGGGGTCCCGCAGCGATCCCAGGGTCCTGCAGCGATCCCAGGGTCCCGCAGCCATCCCGGGGTCCCGCAGCGATCCCGGGGTCCCGCAGCGATCCCAGGGTCCCGCAGCCATCCCAGTGTCCCGCAGCGATCCCAGGGTCAGGCATCTTCCTGCAGCGATGCCTGGGGAAGCCGCGCTTGCTCCCAGCCCTGCTCCGCTCTTCCCCACTGCGGGAGGGAGCCAGAGGGGCCGCCCCAGGTCCACGCGCGTTGCCCCCAGCACCCTGGGCACCCCGAGCATCCCCGCGGCAGCCCCGGCTCCTTACCTGCGCCTCGCTGCCTGCGGCTGCGGCGCGCTGCGCGGGCCCGATGTTTTGCCACCGTTGTAGCCATCGCCTGGCAAGCACGCGTTTCCGTCTCCCCCGACAAGCCTAAGCCCTCCCCGCCAGCAGCCCGGGGCTGCTCTCGACGTCTCGAGCGCGCCGAGAACCGTATTTCTACCAGGTCCTGGGCAGAATTAAAGCGTCGCCCGAGGAGTGTGACAGCCGCGACCCTGACGCCGAGGCAGAGCATGAAGTCATGAGCCCCGGGAGGGGACTCCGCCAGTTTAACCATCCCTCTCCGCACCGCCGGTGCGCAGGAATTGCAGCCGCTTTCAATGAATCTCTTTGCCTCTTATTCCAGGAGCAGAGCTGATTAAAATAATACGTTAACCACGGCTCGACCTCGTGGGGTGACGGGATGGAGAAGTGCCTTCCCCGCGACAAGGCACAGCCTGCGACGGAGGCGATGAAATCAGTCTTGGAGGATGGTGAATTTTGGGGCGGGAAAGCAGGAAAGGGGAAAATCCGTGTGCGAGAGCCGGGGGTTCAGTAGGGGACCGGGATGCGGCGCAGTTATCCGGGTGGGAGAAGCAGGTTTGCCCCGCGGAGGGGATGGGGAGAGGTCTCCTGGGGATGCTCCTGCATCCGCTCCGGCGCAAAGCCCACCCTGGCCACTCCGGGGGGTCCCCACAGGAGCCCCGCTCGCCCATCGCCCGCGCGCCGGGCCCGCGCCAGTGTTTGCTTTAATAATTGAATGCCGGTTTGGGGGACAATTATTTATTTAAAGGAAACAGCGTGTTAACAAGAACACAATCTAATCCCCGGTGACAGATGTCTGCTTTATTAGCACCTCTGTCCGAGAGCCCAGCCCGGGAGGCAAACAAACAAACACGACAAATAAAACCCTCGTTAGAAGATGTAAGCGCACGCCAGAAATTAGTGTGAGGGGGGAAAAAAAAATATTAAAAGGTGGCGGCACCCCTGCGATGGCCGCTCGCGCCGGTGCGGGCGGGGTGGAGGGAGGCGATGCTCAGAGCTGGGGCTGGCCCGGCCCCGGGGCGATGCTGGAGGCGGCGTTTCGGCCACATCCCCGGCTGGACGGCACCTCGCCATCCCCGGGCCGCTGCACCGAGGGGTGCGACCAGAGCTGCTGGGCGAGCTTACGTCCCCTTTTTGCCCCGTGACACCCAAATCTGCTCCCCTTGCCTGAGCCCGGCACCAGGGAGCAGCAGGATTTGGGAGACGGGGAAACTGAGGCACTGAGGGGCAAAGGCGCCGTCCGTGGCGCCCGGGGCAGACGCATCTCAAGATCTTTGTGGAGGAAACGCTGAGCGCGGTGCCGGGGAGCAGGCGGGGAAGGGCAGGCAGCGCAGGCAGCACGGGCAGCGCGGTTACGGGGACAGGATTAGTGCCGGCAAAACAGGCTCAGTCCTCGGCCGCCGTCTGGGGCCGGGGGGAAGGAGAGCGGATTTTCCCCCGTCGCAGGATCAGTCCAAGGCGCTGGCAGGGGTGGCTGGCCGAGTGGTTTGGGGTGCTGGGGATGGGGTCCCGATGGCCGGGGCAGCGCTGGGTCACCGTCGCCCGCTGCCTGCGGATCCCGGGCGCTGCCCGACTGCCTCCGCCCCGGCTCGGCTGGGAACGGTGGCCCCCAAGGCGATGATGGATGCCACGGCACGCCAGCGCCGCGGGGGCTCTCCGGCACGTCCCCATCTGTTTGGTGTCCGTTTAGCAAATGCCTCGGTGAGGACCAGCTGCAAGCTGGCACCCAGCGCCCGGCTGGCACCCAGCATCCACCCCCAAACGGGCCGGGGAAGCCAGAGCGTCTGGTCCCCCAGGAGCGGCTCCCGGGCTGGAGTGCCGCCTCCACCATCTCTCCCTGGGACGTCATCTGTGCTCCAAAAAATAAAGGAATTAAAGAAAAACGGCATCAGCGAGTTGCGGAGGGTTTGGCGCCCGGCTTCCTACGGCGCCGGGGGGGGATGCCGCGATGTCTAACACGGAGCTGAGCCCACCGAGCGCGGGCCCAGCAGCTCCCACCTCCCTGGCCCCCTCCTCGCCCCATCTCCTCTATCCTTGTGACTTTGACCCGCTTGTGAAATTTGTTTTAAATCAGCCAAGGAGTCGAGGAGTTATTGGCAGGGAGGAGGAGGCCGGAGAGAAGCTGCCTTTCCTTAGGAAATCAAGTTTCCTGCAGCTCCCCGCAAATCACCATGCGACGGGCAGGCAGGAGCTGGGCAAGCAGCGCCCGCGCAGCCCCTCCTGGAAAGCAGTTAATTACCGCGGAATAGAGGTCACGCCGGCAGGAGCATACAAACACAGGCAAAGAGGCTTCCTCGTTACTGCTTTTAAAAAAAAAAAAAAAATAATAATAGAGAGACCTAACGTGGGTCTGAAGGGCTGGGGTATAGACCTCTCCAGCCTGGCTGCTTGTTTAAGCAGGGAATTCACCTGCCTTTCCCCGCCAAGGTGCTTTTCATAAGCCAGAAAATATCTCAAATTATTGTTCTGCTCCCCATCGTTGCGCCCCGGCAAGCGGGAAGCGAGATCCCTTCCCCTCCATCCCGCCTCAGCCGATGCGGGAGCATCGGGCATCGCAGCTCCCCGGGGACCCCTGGTCCTGACCCGGCGCGGGCCGGGGCCGGCTAACGAGCGGCTTCGTTAGCCATTCCGCTCCAGCGCGCCGCTCGTAATGAGGAAAGGCGAGCGGCTGCCTCCAAATGGGTTCTGGAAGCTGCTCGGAGACATTAGGCTCTGTATAAATATCATTATGATTGTTATTATTATTGGCGCAGATGGGCTTTCATGGCCCGCCGCGCACCGCGGGGGATCCTGTTCTGCCTCCGGCGCTCGGCGAGCGGGAGAAAACAAATTGCCGATGCCAGTCCCGGCTCTGCGCGGTGCCTGGGGGTGCCGCGTACCCCCCGCTCCGGCTGCCCCCCCGCCAGCCCGGGGGCCGCGGGGGGACGGCGCGGGAGGGGGGACCTCGCGCCTGGCACCGCGGGACGGTGCCACGGAGGGTGCCCGCGGGGCCGCGACGGCGCGCGCTGGCCGCAAGGATGGGCTTGCTCAACCCGCCCCGACGCCGGGGCTGATGGGCCTAACGCCAAGCTGGCCGGGCCGTGCCGCCACGGCGGGACTTTGCCCCCGGATCTGCCGAGGTTTTGGGGGCTTGGGGGCCCCAGGCTGCTCCTGCTCCCCCCCCCAGCCCAGCCCGGCTCCCGGGGGAGCGCAGGCCCCGGCCCCGGCCGCCCCCGCTCCACAGCCGCGAACGCGGCGGCTTTCTCCTCTCCTCCCGTCAGCAAATTCCCGGCCACTGCCGCCGCTCCTCCCTGACCTCTCTCCCCTTCCTCTGTGCTCGACAAACTCTTTCATATTTCTCTCCGCTCCGCGGCCATCTCCTCTCCTACTCAAATTCCTGCGGGCAGCTGGGGGGGGTGGCAGCTCCACGGGGTCCCTCGAGCCCCTCCAGCGCCAAGGGAAGAGCTTGGCCGGGCTCGGGGCAAGAGGAGCCCGCGGGCACGGCAATGCCCGGGGACGGCACGGCCGCGCTCCCCCCATCGACACCTCCCGTCCCCCCCGTGCCGATCCGGACACAAACTCCATCACCCACAAGCCGCCTTCCGAGGAGAGCCGCTGTTATTACTTTTAATAAAACATCCTTTATTTTCATCTCTTTTTATTGTAATCATCCGTCTTGGCTGCTTCAGAGCCTGGCGCGGCCACCACGAAGGCTCGCGGTGCCCCCGGGGGCTGTGCCGGGAGGGGCTCGGGGGTCCCTGCCTCCGGCTGGGGGGGTCCCTGGGTGTCACTGGGTGAAACCGCCCGGGAGCGGTGGGTCCCGGGAGAAGGGCTGCGGCCGAAGGAAGGCCCCGAGGAAGAGGAGGGAGCCTGGAGCCCCCCGAGCGGGGAGCCCAGTGCCCCGCGCCGGCTGAGAGCCACCTCCTGCGTCGCACAGGGGACGCCGGGGACGCGCCGACCCGCAGCCGCTGCCACCGGGACAGGGCGCGGGACCCCAGCCCGCCCCGTGGCCGGGGGGAAAAACCAAAAACCCCTGCTAGAAATCCCCGCGAGAGCCAAAAAAACGGGGCTTTCTGCGATGGCATGTGGTGGTTCAGCAGCCTTAGCTCCTGCCCCGAATCACCCCGGGCCGGCCCGCGATGCTCTCCCACCCCGTTGGCACAGCCAGCAGCTGCCGGCCGAGCGCGGGAGATGCCTGCTGACTCAGGCAGGCAGCCCGGCGCTGGTTCCCATTTGCAATGTTTTCTCTAAAACCCTCAGGGCTAGAAATTCTATTTAAGAAAAAAAAAAAAAAAGAAACCCAACAACAACAACCAAAGGAAAAAAAAAAAACAAAAAACCCACACCATGAAAGCTGAAGCTTCTGCCTCCACCAAGGGCTTAGCCCGCTCCGCTCGACTTGGAAAGCTTCCCTTCCCGGGAGCCTGCGGGCAAGAGGATTTTTGGAGGCGCCGATATCCAGGGCCTTTAGCTGGAGCTTAGAAAGTTTTCAGAAGAGAAATGGCAAGAGGAAAGGCTGGAAGTGCATGCGGCGTGGGGAGGGGAAGCTGCCTGCGGCGCGCGAGGAGAGGCGAGGGGCTCGGCCCCGGGGGTGCTGGGGGGTCCCGGGTGGGTGCTGCAGGGTCCGCGCGCCCAGCCAGCCACAGCGTGCACGCGCCCGAGCGTGCGCACACGCACACAGACCCCCCAACACGTGTGCACAGATGTGCACGCACAGGGACGCCCACAGAAGCACAAACGCACCCCGCCATGCTCACACACGCGTACACACACCCCCCAACACGCATGCACACACGTGCGCGGCAGCATGCGAACGCATGCCCGTGCACAGACATGCCAACGGGCACACACAACCCCCCCCCCAACACACACACACAAACACAGATACACCGACACGCATGCACACGTGTGCAAACACCCCGGCATGCAAACCAGCATGTGGATGCACACCCCCAACACGCATGTACGTACCCAACATGCACACCCAAGCAAACACACACCCCAACATGCATGTACGCACCCCAACATGCATGTGCACACCCCAGCACGCACACACACGCACCACCATGCATCCTTGCACCCCAACGCACACACGCATGCATGAAAACACGCGTGACGCGGGCCAACGTGCACGCTTGCACCCAACATGCCGTCCCCTCAGCTGCAGCACGCAAACAACCCCCTCCCGTGCACCCCCCCGTGCACGCCCCCCATGCACCCTCCGTGCCGTGCCCACGCCCCCTGTGCACAAACCCCCATGCACCCCCCCGTGCCTGCACCCCCCATGCACCCCCTCATGCACCCCCCCCGCGCCCACCCCCCCGTGCACCCCCTGTGCACACCCCCCATGCACCCTCCGTGCCCGCACCCCCCGGTGCCCCCCCCATGCACCCCCCCATGCACCCCCCCATGCACCCCCGTTCCCACGGCCCCCCGTGCACCCCCCCGTGCACCCCCCCCATGCACCCCCGTTCCCACGGCCCCCCGTGCACCCCCCCATGCACCCCCCCATGCACCCCCCCGTGCACCCCTCCGTGCACCTCCATGCACCCCCCATGCACCCCCGTTCCCACGGCCCCCCGTGCACCCCCCCATGCACCCCCCCGTGCACCCTCCGTGCCCGCACCCCCCCATGCACCCCCGTTCCCACGGCCCCCCGTGCACCCCCCGTGCACCCCCCATGCACCCCGTTCCCACGGCCCCCCGTGCACCCCGCCATGCACCCCCCATGCACCCCGTTCCCACGCCCCCCCGTGCACCCCCCCACGCCCCCCCGTGCACCCCCATGCACCCCTCGTGCACCCCCCCATGCACCCCCCATGCACCCCGTTCCCACGCCCCCCCCGTGCACCCCCCCACGCCCCCCCGTGCACCCCCATGCACCCCCCGTGCACCCCCCCGTGCACCCCCCATGCACCCCGTTCCCACGCCCCCCCGTGCACCCCCATGCACCCCCCGTGCACCCCCCCGTGCACCCCCCATGCACCCCGTTCCCACGGCCCCCCGTGCACCCTGCCATGCACCCCCCATGCACCCCCGTTCCCACGCCCCCCCGTGCACCCCCATGCACCCCCCCGTGCACCCCCATGCACCCCGTTCCCACGCCCCCCCGTGCACCCCCCGTGCCCACCCCCCCGTGCAAGCCCGCGCACACCCCCCGTGCCCACGCCCCCCGCCCCTCCCGCCCGCCCCCCCCGGCCCGCGTTGCCGCCCCCGGCCCCCCCGCCGCCCGCCCCGCCCCGCCCCGCCGGCAGCGCACTCGGGGCTCGGCTCGGCGCGGAGCGGAGCCGCGGAGCCCGGCCGCCCTTCCCGGCGCTGCCCGGCCGGGCCATGCTCTAGCGCTGCCGGTACCGGGGCCGAGCGGGGCGGCGGAGCGGGGCAGCGGCCACCCCCCGCGGCCCCTGCCCGGAGCGCGGCCGGGACGGGAGCATGCGGATCCTCCTCCTCTGCCTCCTGACTCTCGCCGACAGCCACGGGCAAGGTGGGTACCGGCACCGGGCACCGGGCATGGGCACCGGGCACCGGGCATGGGCACCGGCACCGGGCACCGGGTACCGGCACCGGCAGCGCGGGGCCCCCGGAGCGCGGGTCCCAACTCCGCGGGCACCGCTCCAGCCCCGTTCCTGCTCGGGCAGCGGCTCCGGTCCCCGCCGCTGCCGCCCGTGCCCGGGGGGTGAGAGCGGCTCCGGCCGGGGGAGGCGGCAGCTTCGTCCCCCGCGAACCGGCGGTTGGGGCCGGGGCGGGGGGGGGGGGGCTGGTGTCGGTGGGACCCCCCCCCCCCCCCCCCCCCCCCCACTGCGGCCAGCCCGGGGCCCTCCCGCCCGGCTGCTGGCGCCCCGGGTCCGGTCCCGGCGGACCCCCCCTTACCGGGGGTCCTGATGGAGCCGGGTCCGGCTCTCCCCGCGCCGCGGCTGCGTCCGTTCCCCCGGCCCTGGTCCTGCTGGATGCCCCGGGCTGGGGTCACGCTCTTGCCCCCCCCCCCCCCCCCAAATCTGGGTGCTGCCCCCCGCCCCCATCCCGGTCCCGCGGGGCTCCCAGCGCCCGGTGCTGCCGGGGCCGAGGGGGTGGCGGCGAGGCCGGAGGGGTCGGGGTACGGGGTGGGCAGCGGCGGTTGGACCCGGAAAGTTGGGGGTGTCGGGAAGCCGGAGCGGGCGGGGGGACCCCGGGGTGAGCGGGGTGCCCCAGCAGCGGGGACCCGGCCATGGGCACCCCAGCGGTTGGGGGGACCCAGGGCCGAGGGTGATGGGGGGGGGGGGACCCGGCCCGGACATGGCGATGCTGGCGGGGAGCCAAGTGGGGGCCGCCGTCTGTCCGTCCATCCATCCGTCCATCTGCGGGGAGCGGTGGGGGTGTCTCTGGGGGGCAGCCAGGACCCCCGGCTCCTGACCCGGGCAGCCCTCGGCAGAGGGGCCGGGGGGAGCGTGGGGCACCCTCTTCCCCCTCCGCTTGCTCTGCGGGGCCCGCTGCAAGCGGGGGGCAGCCCGAGCCCCCTCCCAGGTCCCTGTCGGACCCCGCAGGGCTGCGCGGGGCCCGCTCGGGGAAACTGAGGCACGGGGGAGCCGCTCGGCCAAGGTCACGCAGAGCGAGAGGAGCGGGGTGGGGAGACAGCCCCGTGCCCCCCGGGGCCTCCCCGAAGCTCGGCCTCCCTGCCCCGCCGTGCGAGGGGCGCGGAGCCGCGCCACGCGTGCGGCGAGCTCGCGAGGGCTCAGCCAGCTCGACCCTCCGCAGGGCGGGAGCCGGGCATTGCCCTGCGCCCAGGCATCCCCTGCGCGGCCTCCGGCTCCTTCCCTGCTGCAAAATCCAATCTAATTTTTAATTAAGGGGGCGGCGTTGCTAAGATGCCGGGAGGAGGGGGGAAAAAAAATCGAGTTGACCCCGGGGTTTCAAAGGAGCGCGCAAAGCTTCTTCGGGGGCCGGGGGGGCAGATCCCAGGCTCCCCCGCGCAGGGCTGGGGGAAGCGCCGCGGGGCTCCGCTGCCCTCCCGGGAACAAAAGCGCCCGCTCTCCCGCCCGGTGCCATGTGGATGTCGGTGGCGAGAGCGGCCCAGCTCCGGCATTGCCGCTTCGGCGGAGGGAAGAGCCGGACGGCTGCGCCGGGGGCTCCGGCGTGGTGGGGATGGGGGGCTCGCGTCCCTGGGCGAGGGGCCCGGTGACCCCCCCGGCCCTCCCGAGCAGCCCCGTCCCGTCGCAGTCCCCACCGTCTAAGTTTTGCTCTCGCCTCGGAGAGGAGCCTCGCTCTAAACTGGGGTGCTGGGGGGGTCCCGTGGCTGTTGGGGGGCAAAATTTGGGGTCCCCTCCCCCTGAAGCTGGGGCTGTGCTGGTCGGCGTGTGCACGCGCGGGGGGGGGGTCGGTGCCATTCATGTCGCTGCGCACAAAGATGTTGAATGGGTTTCATCACTCTTCATTTCTCACTAAATAATTTTCTGTATCTTATCTAAATGAAACCCATTATTCTTCCCCCCGTTTCAATCACTCGCCGTGATTGCGCCTCAAATTGAAATATTTATTCATTTTCTGGGCGATTCTTCTTCTCTTTCTCTCGGTGCGTGGGGTTTTTTTTTATCCCCCCCCCCCCCTTCCCTCTCAAAAGCAGCAAAATTGAAACAGCGGAGAGATGGGAGCTGGTGGAGGGGCGGCAGCGGGGGCTCGTCCCGGCGGGCTCGTGCCAGCCGCCCGTGGCTCGTGCTCACCGCGTGCCCCAGAGCAGCCCCGCTCCCCGGGGAGACGTCACCGCTGAAGGCGCAGGGATGGCACCGGGTGGCTTGAGGTCAGGCTGCTCCCTGTGCTGCTGACTTTTTCGGGCA
Organism: Pelecanus crispus; assembly: GCF_030463565.1. Classification (NCBI taxonomy): domain Eukaryota; kingdom Metazoa; phylum Chordata; class Aves; order Pelecaniformes; family Pelecanidae; genus Pelecanus; species Pelecanus crispus. The sequence goes on from NC_134664.1 coordinate 4,459,987, forward strand.
AGCTTGGGTGGCGGGACGTGGCCCCTGGCCCCCGAGGGACGGTGCCAGGGCCCAGGGCCACCCTGGCTGGCCCAGACCTGGGCTGTTAATGCCCTCGGCGGCTCCCCGAGGGGGAAGGAGGTGAAGGAGGGTCCCGGTGGTCCCGGCACAGCCGGGGAGATGATGGGGACGGTGGTGGGCACCTGCCCGTCCTCCCTCCGGCAGAGCAGCGGTGGCTCGGCTCCCCGCGCGCCACCGGAGCCGCGGTGGCGTGATGTGGTTTGTGAGATGACCGTCGTCTGCTGCAGGGTAATAAAAGCCCCCGGGAGACGCTCCGGGGCTGAGACGTGGCGCTGGGGGAGGACGGTGGCCCTCACCGTCCCCCCCCGGGGCTGGGGGCCGCGCCGGAGCCGGTGGCGTTCGGCATCGCGGCCTGGCCGTGAGCGTTCGGGGACCGGTGACAGCGCTGGTGGCCCTTGGGCTCTGCCCGATCCTGGGGGTCCCTGGGCTTGCCGTGGGCACTTGCCTGGGGTGACCCCACCGTCCCCGTGGGCCCGCGGTGCCCTCGGCCCAGAGCCGCTCTCCTGGAGGCGCGGATCAGTCTCTGGCTCCGCTTCGGCCTCGCCGTGGCCGGCAACGCGGCGGCGGTGGCTGGCCTCTGCCTTGCAGCGAGCCCCCCTGTCCCCCGATGCCGTGCCGCCCCGTGCCAGCTGTCCCCCGTGTTCCCTGCGGGCAGGAGCCCGGCTCACCGCGGTGGTCCCCAACGCCCCTCCGCACCCCCGGACCCTTTGGTGAGGGCACGGAGCCACAGCGGGCCACCGCCGGCTCCCCGCAGCGGGTCACCCCCAGCCCCGCAGCTGCCCTTCAGGAAACCATTTTGGCAACAGGGATGGGGGCTCGCGGGCGCTGGTGGGGTTCGCCGATGCTTTTCCCTTCTCCAGGACGGGCACGGTGCCCGCGCTGGGGATGCCTCCATCTTTCCCCGGGCGGCGGGGCGAGCGAGGGATGCGTCGCAGCCCCGGGAGGGGTCTGGATCCGGCCCCGGGCTCTGCCCCGCTGCGGGGCCGCGGCCAAGGCAGCCTTCGGGGCCGGCGGGCCGGGCCGTGCCGTGGCAGCCACCGCCCCGTGCCGGGGCTTGCCGGGGCAGCCCGTGCCAGGGCTGAATCACCCGCTGCCGCGCTGGGGCCCGGTTCGCCGGTGGGGAGGCAGCCAGCCCGACCGCGGAGCCCCCGGCAGCCCGCGCCACCGGCCTGGAGCACGCCGGTGCCGGCAGCATCCCGCCTGTCTTCCGTGGCACCCGGAGCCGTCCGTCTGTCCGTCCGCGGTGACCTCTGGCAACCCCACCGTCCGGGGGTGAAATCGGGGTCGTTGGGCACCTCTCTCCCACCGACCAGAGCTGAGCGCCATTAATTACATTCCCACCCTTTAATTCGGGATTGGTTTAATCCCGAGCCAGCTTTCCTCCTGGCCTAGATCCTACCCGGGATGCTACCGCCCGGCTCGCCGGGATGTGCGCCCGTCCCGGTGAGCGCGTCCCCAGGGATGCCAGAGCCAACTCCGGGCGCGGGACCGTGGCAGGCGGCGGCTGCCCGGCCTCGCTGCTCCTCTGCCCGTCTGTGGGTCCGTCCGTCCGTCCAGCCATCTGACACGCGGCCCCCAACCGCGCGGGCAACGCGGGGATTATAGCTAACTCTCCATAAAGATTCCCCTAATTGCTTGCCTTACCTCAGGTTTTATCATCAAAGCATCCGTTATTCCCTCTCTAGCCTCCTTTTCTTTTTATTATCTCTTAATTAATCACTCTAGCTTTCACACTTAGCAGATAATTACAGTCTCCTGGGCACACGGCTCATTTTCATAACCTCCTGCTCCCAGCCAGGAGTGGGCACGGCGTGAGCGGGAGGCGGCGAGCGGGAAAGACGGAGGGGCCGGAGGGTCCATCCCGGCGGCAGCGTGGCCACGGCATCGCTTCTCTCGGTGGCAGCGTGGCCACGGCGTCGCCCTCCGGACGGGCACGCGGGCAGCGCCTGGTGCCAGCCCGAAGGGGAGGATGCTCGGCGAGGAGCGCGGCCGGGCGATGGGGCAGAGCAAAGGGTACGGGGAGCAGGGATGGAGCTCTAGTCCAGGATCCAGCCTGGACTTCCCTGGGCTGCGTCTGTTGGGGCTGGGAGCTGGAAAGCGAGCTGCTTTCCACCCACCCGCTGCAAACGTCCCGTCGGCGTGGCATCAGACGTGGCGCAGCCGGTGACACCGGGCCCCGGTGCCGGGCTGGATCCCGGCGATGCCGGGGTCGCCGCCGCCAGGGGATGGCGGGAAGGAGGGATTTAAGGAGCAAACCCACTTGGGGAAGGCGCGGGGAAGGGAAAAAGGGGGGAGAGAGGCCTTTTCTGCAAGGGCTGGGACATAAAGGGCTGCCAGCGCTGCCATGGCAACGGGCGGATTATGATCCAAATGGAAATCAAAATAAGAGGGGGGGGAAAAGCGAAAGAGTGGAGTAAAGGAGGAGGGGAGGAAAAACAACTTTTATTTCCAATCGGAGAGCGGTTGTGTGCCTTGGAGGGGTTGCCATAGGAACGGCAAAGAAAAGGAGCCGGGCAAAGTGTGCGTGCGGGCGTGCGAGGGAGCGTGCGGGCGTGCAAGGGAGCGTGCGGGCGTGGGCGTGCGAGGGAGCGCGCATGTGCGGGGGCGTGCGAGGGAGCGCGCGAGGGAGCACGTGCGCGAGGGGGTGCGGGCGTGCACCCCGCTGCGCCCGCGGGAGCATCGTCGGCGCGAGGGGGAGCAGGCGGAGCGGCGGGGCGATGCAGAGGAGCGGGCCGAAGGCTGCGGCCCCCTCGCCGGGGTCTCCCCGGGCAAACGCCGCCCTTGGCCGCCGGGGACACCCAGCGAGCCGCGGGAGTGGGGGGCACCCAGGCTGCCCCCTCCCCAGGGTGCCTCCGAGCATCCTTGCGGGCGCCGACTCCCCGCTGGGCGCGGGAGATGGGAGCATCCCGGTGCCGCTGCCGGGCTCGCCGGGCTCGGAGGGTGCAAGGACAAAGCAGGGCTGGTCAGGGTGCCCGAGGCTGGTCGGGGTGCCCGGTTCCCATCGCTCCCCCCTCGCGACCCCCATGGGGCTCCAGCTGCCTCTTCTCTTCCTTCCTCCCTTCCCTTTTTGTTGGGTTTGGTTTTTTTTTTTTTTCTTATTTAAAAAATGACCTTTCAAGTGGATTTGATTTGAAATAATAGCTTTAAACATTCAAGAGGGGATTTCCCATCCTGCGCCGCTGCCAGCCTCGGCGCGGGGCATGCAGCACCCCATCGCCTGTCCCCGGGAGGGCTGGGGGTGCTGGGCCCCCCTCCTGGGTCGGGGGGCTGCCGGAGGCGGCTCGGGGGCTCGGGACGGCATGGGGGCCGCAGGGTGACGGGCTGGGTGCGGCGGGGTTGCGTGTTTGGCTGGAGGCTGGGGCAGGCTCCCTCGGGCCAGGGAGGAGGCAGGAGAGGGGCAGTGGGGAAACTGAGGCACGAAGCGCTTTGCTCCCCCATCGACGTGCGGCAGCCCCGAGGCAGGGCCCCAGCTCTCCAGCTGGCTCCGCGCACAGCGGTGTCGGCCCAAAAAGCTGGGGAGCAGCAAGAAGCAACCCCAAAGCTAAACGCTCCCCCCAAAATGCCCCCCATCCCCGCCAGCCCCTTCCCCGGGGTCGCAGCCCCCTGCCTGCTGCGGGGCGGGCGTGGGGAGCTGAGGGTTAAGCTCTGGGTTTTCTTTCTCTCCCTCGTCTTCCAGAGAGCCTTGGCAGGAAATTCCTCAAATTCCAGGCTTGTGGGATCATTGCTGGGCTCTGACCGCAGGAGCGGGGAGCGGGAGCCAGGGCTGCTCCCTCCAGCTCCGGCTTCTCCTGCTGCAGGATTTGCTGAGCCCCAGCGGGGAGGAAGGGCCGAGCTCCCCCAAATCCAGGGTCACCCCGGTGCGATGAGTCCCCCCACGGTCGGAGACACGATGCTTGTAACCCCCCGCCCCCCTGAGCTGTGGGGACCCCAGGTTGGGGTGACCGAGCCGGTGTGGGGACTGCTGGGCTCAAACTCCCACGGGACCCCCCCAAATATCCCCCGTGGGGTGGTGGGTCCCGGGGGGACCCGAGAGCCCCAAAGCCTCGCAGGGGGCTGGTGGCCGGTTTGGGGTGCAACGCGGCGGCCGGGGTTCCCCAGCGCGGGGAGGCGTGGGGGGCCCTGCGGGTTGGGTGGGCAGCTCCCGGGGGGCTCCCACCCCAGCGGGCCCCCCCGCCGCCGTGCCAGGGCGATGACTCCACAGCGCGGCTGGGGAGGAAGGAGCCGGAATTCCTGCCCATATTCTCCACTCGGGAATGGAGGGGGAAGGGAGCAGCCAGGCCAGGGGGGTGACTCGGGGTCCCCACCGCATTGGGGGTCCAGCCGGAGGGGGACGTCAACCCACGCCCCGTCCCCATCGATTTGTTTTTTTCCCTTCAAACCCATTTCCTCCCGGATTAGGTTTTTTTATTAAACCCTGTTTGCCGGGGATCGAAACGAGCTGCTGCCAGCTCCGTCGGAGATGTGGAATTTAACCTCCTCTCGTTACCGATGCTCGTGGTGCCGCCTGCAGCGGTCGGGACTCAGCCGCCCGTGGGGAAACTGAGGCACGGCGCGGGGCGTGCGCCCATCGCACGCGCGGTCCCCGTCCCTCCGGAGAGCTCCTCGGGCGGCTAACGAGGCCGGGGCTCGTCCTCTGGCTCATCCTTTTCCATCCGTTGGGACGCGGAGGCCTGTATCGGAGCCTCGCGCTCTCACAGCTGCTTGTCCCGATTCAATGTGAATGATAATCCCATTATTAAGAGATGTCTCATTAAGACATCTGTAACGAGAGCGCTTACCAGCAGCTTGGTGGAAGGATGCCAGCGCTGTTTAAATATTTTTTTTTTCCCCTTCATTAATGATTAGGGATTTTTATTCCCCCTCCTCCTTTTCCCAAAGAAGAGCTCCCCTCTTCCTCCCCCCCCACCCCACGCGCACACACAAACAAAAGTCTTAATTAGACATTGTTCCTAACAGGGATATTACACAAATTAATTAAACTCGAGCCAATAAACAGCACTGCTCCATAATTCTGACAGCCCCAGAAATGAAGAGGAAATAACAAGGGGAGAGGCTCCGCCAGCTCCTTCTGTCTGCTGGGGGGTGCCCGGACGCCTGGGTTCCCCCAGGCTCGGGGGGCTCGGCCGGGGTCTGCGCTGTCGCCGTGGGCTCTGTCCCGGGGACCCGCCGGCTCTCGTCCCCACGGGGGGCTGCTGGGCGTCGCGGGGACGTGGCATGGGGTGCGGGGTGCTGGGCAGGGGGCGGGGGGTGCAGGGTGCTGGGCAGGGGGGCTGCGCGGGGTGCGGGGTGCCGGGCAGGGGGGCTGGGCGCAGGGAGGGGTGGGCTGCCCCCGGGAAAGCCGGGTGGGAGCAACATCTGCAGCGTCCCGCACATCTGCAGCCCAGGCCTTTGTTTGGCAGCGGTGCAAAGGGCAGCGGGGAGGAGGAGGAGGAGGAAAGCTGGGGTGCGAAGGCAGCGCCTCTCCACGCCCTCGCCCCTTCCGCGGAGCCCCCGAGCATCAAAGGCGCAGCTCGACCCCTGCTCGGGGCCGGCAGCGGGCGGGGACCCCAGGACCTGGCGGGGACCCCCCGCCCGGGGGTGCTGCGGGGCTGGCGGGGCTCGTTTGGGGGTGGCGCGGGGGCATTTGTCCTCACCCAGGGTGTGCACATGGCTGCGCACGCAGGCACACGTGTGTGCGCACACATGGCCTGCGCTCACGCTCCCAGCTCTTACAGACACAGATATTCCCGTGCAAGCACGCAGCGGCTGCGTGCACGCACACGCACGTGCACATGCATTCCATTGCGGGCACGCAGCTGGTGTGCACACACACACGCGTGCTCCCGTGCAAGTGCACAACCAGTGCACGCACACACACACCCCCCACTGCAAGGACACAGCTGGTGTGCACACACATGCTCCCGTGCAAGCATGCAGCTGGTGCATGTGCACACACACCCGCGTTCTCATGCAAGCATGCAGCTGGTGCATGCACACACATGCATGCACACGCATTCCCGTGCAAGCACACAGCTGGCGCATGCACACACGTGCACACACGCTCCATGCAAGCACACGGCCGGTGCCTGCCCCCCGCACTGCCCCACTCCGGCCCCCCGTAGCCCTCGCCCGCTGGCCCTGCCCGGCACCCCCGTGCCCCCCGCAGCCCCCGTGCCCCCCCGCACCTCCCGTGCCCCTGGCACCCCTGTGCCCCCTGCACCCCCCGTGCCCCCCGCATCCCCCGTGCCCCCCGCATCGCCCACCCGCGGCCGAGCCCTTTGTCTTTCTGCCTGGCTGCCCCCTTTCACCGGCGGCAGCGGCAGGAGAAAGGGGCCGAGTTTTTCCACCAACTTTGGGCAGCCGATGGGTCCTTCCCTGGCGCGGGGCAGGGGGAAGGGAGACAAAGACCCCCGGCCCCCCCAGGCTCTGCCTGCTGGGGGGCAGGAGCGGGGTGTGGGGGTGCAGGGATTCCTGCCGGCACCCCCAAACCAGGGTCCCCGTGGGACGAGCCCTGGCCCTCCTCGGGGGGGCTGCACCCACCCTGGGCCCCCGCCTGCGCCCCTGGGGCCGAGCGCCGTGGGGCAGCAGTGGCATCCCCGTGGGGCTCCCATGGGGCAGCAATGGGGGGTCCGGCCCCCCCCCCGGTTCCGCCCCCCCGGCCTGGCTCGTTTGCCGTAACGCACTAAGGCAATTCATTTATTTTCATCTATATTTTCTCTCTCTGCCCGGCGCTGGTTTATATTTTATTGGCATCTTTGCAGCGCTGAAAGTAATGTAATTACGAGGGGAATTTATATGTTGTTTCGTAAGTCGGGAGTTCATTTTTTTTTATATTATTATTATTAGGTGGGGAATATTTAAGGCTCCTCAGGAAGGAAAAATAGAACCCAATTCCACCACGTCATCTCCCCCGGTATTTATGCCTCTTCCCAACGAGATTTTAATTGAAAATTGTTTTGCATGGTCCCCGCGTTGCATATTTTTACCCTGCCTCCGACGGCGCCCCGGGGCCTCGGCCCATCTTCCCCCGCCGCGCACCCTGGCTGCTTGTAAAAGGCAGGAGATGGGGGTGGCAAATTCGGGGGTGGCAAATTCGGGGGTGGGTCGGGAAGAGGCGCGCGGGGCGGTGCGGGCGCGGAGGGGACAGGGCTGTCCTTGGGCGGCTGGCCCCCCTCTCCCCTCGGGCTCTCCCTTCCCCGTGCCTCAGTTTCCCCGTGAGGCCGGCCAGCAGCTCCCGGGGATGGTGGCCACGGCGGAGGCTGCCGGGGGAGCGGCACCCGGGCTACCTGCGGGCATCCTCCCGCCGGGCTGCGGATGGGGCGACGTGGGGGTGCCGGCGCGGCGCGGCAGCGCCCGTCTCCCTGCCCAGGGAATAATCGAGGTGGATTTGATGGGTCGGGAAACGAGCTGCTCGGTTTGTGAGATCGGTGTCGCCAGCGACGGCGGCCGGGCTGGGAAATGAGAAATGGGGAGGTTACGGGAGAGGCAGGCGCCGCGGCGGGGGGACGCCGAGTGCCGGTTTGCTGGGGACGTGGAGGGATGGCGGAGCCGGGGTCACCGCGGGCGCTTGGACGGCACAGCGGGGATGGGGAGCCCCGCTCCCTACGGGCGCTTGGACGGCACGGCGGGGATGAGGAGCTCTGGTCCCTACGGGTGCTTGGATGGCACGGCGGGGATGAGGAGCTCTGGGTCCCTACGGGCGCTTGGACAGCACGGCGGGGATGGGGAGCCCCGCTCCCTACAGGCGCTTGGATGGCACGGCGGGGATGGGGAGCCCCGCTCCCTATGGGCACTTGGACGGCACGGCGGGGATGAGGAGCTCTGGTCCCTACGGGTGCTTGGATGGCACGGCGGGGATGGGGAGCTCTGGTCCCTACGGGCGCTTGGACAGCACGGCGGGGATGGGGAGCCCCGCTCCCTATGGGCGCTTGGATGGCACGGCGGGGATGGGGAGCCCCGCTCCCTATGGGCGCTTGGATGGCACGGCGGGGATGGGGAGCTCTGGTCCCTATGGGCGCTTGGATGGCACGGCGGGGATGGGGAGCTCTGGTCCCTACGGGTGCTTGGATGGCACGGCGGGGATGGGGAGCCCCGCTCCCTATGGGCACTTGGACGGCACGGCGGGGATGGGGAGCTCTGGTCCCTATGGGCGCTTGGATGGCACGGCGGGGATGGGGAGCTCTGGTCCCTACGGGTGCTTGGATGGCACGGCGGGGATGGGGAGCCCCGCTCCCTACGGGCGCTTGGACGGCACGGCGGGGATGGGGAGCCCCGCTCCCTACGGGCGCTTGGATGGCACGGCGGGGATGGGGAGCCCCGCTCCCTATGGGCGCCCGTCCCGCGTCCCGGTGCGCCGGGGGTGCTGTGCCGGGGCGGCACGGCCAAGGTGACCCCGGCCGGGGTGCGGGGAGGCGGTGGGGACCCAGCGCTGCCAAAAGCGGGTGGGGAGGAGGGGCGGCGGGGCCGGGGGAGGGGAGCCAATCTCCTCCTCATTTGTTTTTATAATTTTGCCTTTTAAAAAATGAAAATAACTGGAGCATCCTTTCCCCGGAGAGCTTCGCTACCACCAGCGTCGGGAGGTGGGGGAGGCACGGAGCGGCCCCCGCCAGCCCCCTGCCAGGGAGGGGTGCGCGGCCCCGGGGGAAACTGAGGCACGGCGCGGCCGTGGGGCGTCGGTGGGCAGTCTGCAGGGGCTCCCACGCCCCCCGCGCCCGGTTTTCTCTGCTGAGGGTGGGGGGTGGATTAAACCAGCCCCGGTTCTGCCACCGCCACATGCAGAAATAACGGGGTCACATGCAGCGGCAGCCGTGGACGCTCGGCTGGGCGAAGCGATGCCCCCCGAGGTGGGGGCGGGGGGGGGGGGCTGGATGCGGCCCCATCCCAGTGCCTCCCGAGCCCGGGCGCTGGGCACTCGCCAGCGATGCGCTGGCGTCATATGATGGTGTTGAAATACTTTCCGTTCCTGCCGGGACGGGGAGGACCCGCCAGCGCCGGGAGCGGAGCCAGGGCGCAGGGTCCGGAGGCAGCCAGGATGGAGACGGGGATGGGGACGAGCAGCCGCCGAGGGTGCTGGCACGGCGGGGACGGGGACAGGGACGAGGACAGGGACAGGGACAACGGCCGCCGAGGGTGCTGGCATGGCAGGGATGGGGACAGGGATGGGGACAGGGACAGGGACAACCGTCCACTGAGGGTGCTGGCACGGCAGGGATGGGGACGGGGACAGGGACAACCGGCCGCCGAGGGTGCTGGCAATGGCAGGGATGGGGACGGGGACAGGGACAACCGTCCACTGAGGGTGCTGGCACGGCAGGGATGGGGACGGGGACAGGGACAGGGACAACCGGCCACTGAGGGTGCTGGCACGGCAGGGACGGGGACAGGGACAGGGACAACTGGCCGCCGAGGGTGCTGGCACGGCAGGGATGCTGCCAGCTCCCCGCACATCACGGCGCAGCGGCCGCAGGATTCAATTAATGCGGAATTAAAGGATAGTAATATTCAATTAATGTCAATCAGAGCGGGATTATAGGAGGGAGATTTGGTCAGATGGGGTCGGTGCCTGTGTGACGAGGATGCGCCGGGGGCTGCTAACGAAGCCGGGGCGGGGGACAGAGCTTTGACCCCCAAATGGCGCGGCCGGCACCAGGATGGGACCCCGGCTGCTGGCACCCCCGGCATCAGCACCCCAGGGTCCTCCCCGGAGCTGCTCCGGCTTTGCCACCCGCCATCCAGCCACGTTAGCGTTAAAAAGCCAAGAGGAAAGAGAAGAAAATAGAAGAGGGCATTGAGTGACTTCGAACAAGGAGCGGAAGCGGCTTCTCCTGCCAAGCTGCTTTCAGAGCGCGCGGCTCGGCCCGTTCCCAGCCAGCGCTGTCGTGCCGGGGTGATCACGGCGAAGGAGCCTCATAAATTGTTGATGGCAACAGGGACCCTCTCGAGCAAATATCAATTTGCTGGCTGGGAGCTGCGGGCGAGCGTGCTGCCGGCTCGGGCGGCCGCGGGTGAAGCCCCCATCCTGCGGGGGCCAGCGCTGGCCTGGGAATGCTGCGGGAGGGGGTCGGGGGCATCCCCGAAGTGAGGTACCCCTCCCCGGGGAACCTCGCCGGAGCCTTGTCCCAGCCCCGCTCGCCGTCCCGGGGGTCAGGATGGGGCCCCGCTGGCACCCGGCACCCCCGGGCGGGAGGTCACCGGCCTGGCAGCCATCGCCGCCAGCCCACCCGCGCCCCTGCCCCCCGACGCGGCCACGCTGCCGGAGCCCGAAATAGCCCCCGATGCCAGGCGGAGGCGGGGGGAGCGCGGGGATGTGCCAGGGCCGATCACGTCTCCGCGCCGGCGCGTCCCCCCGGCGAGGCACGGCACCGCTCTGCCAGCGCCCGGCAGGATGGGACCCCCGCGGGGGGCCGCGTTCCCGGTGGGATCCGCCAGCGGGCCGCGGGCGCTGCCGGCCGGCGCTGAGCTCAGCCCCCTTCCGCGCCTCAGTTTCCCCACGCAGGCGGTGGCAGGCGAGGGGTCCGCGGGGTCCCCTCCGTCGCCGGCTCCCGTTGGGTTATTTCAGCACTGGCTGCAGCGCTTGCGCCTTTTTTTTTTCCGTACCGTTGCCTCGCGCCAGGTGCCGAGTGGCTCGGGGCGCTAGCGCCGGGGCCGTGACAGCACGGGGACGGCGGAGGGGGGACGGCGACGGCAACAGGAGCGATGCCCCATCCGCAGCATCCAGCCGCGGCCTCACCCTGCCCTCTCTCCCTTTCCGCTCCGCCGGGCAGGGCCACAGAGAAGCCAAATCCTCTTTTCTCTCCCACAGAATAAAACCAGTGGAGGGTTTGGGTTTTTTTTTTTTCCCCTCCCTGTCTATTTTTTTTTTCAATATAAATAGAAGCGAACAACTTGGGAAGAGGAAGGGGGAAAGGCTTAAATTTAAAAGCAGTGAGAAGAGGAAGGGGAGTAGGGAGAGAGATAAAATAATATAAAAAAAAAAAAAAACCTCTAGCACGGAGATTTAGCTCCATCTGAAAGCTGTCAGCGCGAATAAAAAGCTTTTCTTTGAACCCTGAGTTTAATAGCGAGAGGAGAGAGAGGGAGATTGGAGCAGCAGCCCCAGGGCTTAATCAGCCCTTCATTTGATAAACAGAGGGAGACAGGGCCGGGAGCGGGGCTCCCCGGCCCCCCCGCAGCCCTGCGCCGCAGCCCTGCCCCGCACCGGGGGCTGCAGCCCTGCACCGCAGCCCTGCCCCGCAGCGGGGGCCAGCAGCAGCCACGCGTGGGCCTGCACCGGGCACGGGAGAGCCCTGGGGCGACCCCGTGCGCCCGCCTCCGCCCGTGCACACGCGTGTGCTCCTGCACACCCAGCCACGTTCCCGTGCACGCAGGCATGTTCCCAGGCGGGTGGGCACACGCTCCCGTGCACACCTGCGTATTTGCGTGCACACGGATGCGTTGCCATGCGCACACGCACATTCCCATGCACGCATGCATGTGTTCCCATGCACACACGCACATTCCCATGCACGCATGCATGTGTTCCCATGCACACACGCACACTCCCATGCACGCATGCATGCGTTCCCATGCACACACGCACATTCCCATGCATGCATGCATGTGTTTTCATGCACACCAGCACGTTCCCATGCACATGTGTGTATTCCCCTGCACACATGTGTGTTTTCATACACACATACATGTTCTCGTACACACAGGTATGTTCCCATGCACATTCCCATGCACACCTGCATGTGTACCCACGCACACACGTGTGCATGCACGCTCAGAGCTCAGGGCCACCGTGCCATGATCCCCCCGCCGTGCCTGCCGCAGGGTGAGGAGCGGGTGGGATCAGCTGTGCCGAGGTGCCGGTGCTTCGCGAGGGGGGCACGGCGGCGAGGCGAGGGGGGCACGGCAGCGAGGGGGGCACGGCGGCGAGGGGGGCACCCCTTGCCTTTTAAGCCCCCAGCCTTTGGGAAGCCGCCCGTCTCCTCGGCACGTCAAGGCCCCGCGACATGGAAAGCCTTTCAGCGCTCGCCGTGCCGTGGCAATCGCTCGGCGTGCCACCTCCCCCGCGCCCGCCGGCCCCGTATCGCCCTCCTCCAGACTAAACAGCCCTTTGCCCGGCAGGACGGGCAGCGCGGGGGGGCTGCTTGACGGGGGGAGACATTCAGGGCCCCCCACCCCGGTCCCTTGGGGCTCCCGGCAAAGCCCCGTCGTCGGGGCGAGGACAAGGGAAGGAGGCAGAAGCCCGCTGCAAGCCGGCGCGCATCGCATGCTGACGGCTCCCGCACTGACAACCGCTGCCAGCAGCCGCTGGCGACCTGCCACCGCGGCTGGCACGGGGCGGGTGGCACCGGCACCCGCCGGTCCCGGCCCCAGGGAACCGCTGCGTCGGGCGCTGGGGTGCAGGAGGGTCCCGTCGATGGGTGTTGCGGTGACTGGGGGCAACCGCGCGGTGATGGGCACGGGGGGCCGGTGGCAGTCGCGTCCCCTCCGCACCGGGTGGGTACCACGGGGCGTCCCCGCTGCGGCGGTGCCCTCGTCCTGCCGGGGAAGTGGGAGCTGCTGCCTGGGGAGCTCGCAGCCAAAATGCCCGCGGCAGCCGATTTTCTGCTGCCAGGATTAGCAGCCGAGTTGGAGTTTGCCAGAGCCGGGGCTGGGCCGGGGCAGCATCCCCTGCACCGGGGATGCTGGCGGAGGGCAGAGCATCCAGAGCGGGCAGCTCCTCGCTGCCTGCAGTTGTCACCTTCATCTGCCGAAAACATCACCCGCGCTGTGCCGCGCCAGCCCCGTGCCAGCCCCGTGCCGTGCCGGGGGCCGTCGGGCAGGCAGAGGGGCTGCGGGTCCCCCCGCGCTGTCTGGCAGGCGGCCGCCGCCGCCTGCGCCGCCTCCCACCTGCCTCGCTCCCCCTTCCCCGGCTCTGATCTTCCCTCACGCCCACCTCTCTCCAGGCACCTTCCTCTTTGATCTCCGCTCTGCTTTTCATTTCCCCCTCCCCTCAGCCCCCCCATCCCTCCTCCATCCCTCCCCTCCTTCCCCCGCCTCTCCCGCTCTCTCCTTCCCTTTATCTCCCTCCCTGCCCGCATCCCTGCATCCCTGCATCCCTGCTGTCTCTGCTCCCGGGGGACCACGGGGCCGGCGGGCGCGGGCTGGGGCCGGGGCGGTGGCGGGGGCTCACCCCGGGGGGGCCAGGAGCAGTGACCGTCCCCACAGCACCGCTGCGGGCTGCAGGTCCCTGGTGCATGGCCAGCAGCGCCGTGAGGCCTGTTTGCTGCACCCCGTTGTGCTGGGGTGCCCCGTCGCAGGGATCCCGGGGTGTCTGACCCCAGGGTACCCCATCCCAGGGATCCCGGGGTGCCTGATCCAGGGTTGTCTGATCCCAGGGTACCCCATCCCGGGGATCCCAGGGTGCCTGATCCAGGGTTGTCTGATCCCAGGGTACCCCATCCCGGGGATCCCGGGGTGCCTGATCCAGGGTTGTCTGATCCCAGGGTACCCCATCCCGGGGATCCCGGGGTGCCTGATCTGGGGGTGTCTGATCCCAGGGATGCCTGGGTACCACATCCCGGGGATCCTGGGGTGCCCTGTCCCAGGAATCCTGGGGGTACCCCATCCTGGGGATCCTGGGGTGCCTGATCCAGGGGTACCCCATCCCAAGGATCCCTGGGTACCACATCCAGGGGATCCTGAGATGCCATGTCCCAGGGATCCAGGGGTACCCCATCCCGGGGATTGTGGGTGCCATGTCCTGGCGATCCCAGGGTACCAGGTCCCAGGGATACTGGGGTGCCCCGTCCTGGGGTTTTGGGGTGCCTGCTGCTGACTGTTCGGGCGTAGCTGTCGGCACAGCCTGGCACCGGGGGATGCCGCACGCGGGCGGTGGGGTCTCAGCTCAAGACCCTGCGGATCGCTGCACCCCACCCCGCGCCAGGAGCCACAGGCAGGCGCCGGGGCGCCGGTGCCGGATCGATCCCCTGCGCCGGGCACGGCAAGGAGGGTGCCGAGCGCCAGCGCGTCCCGACCCCCTTGGTGGGGACAGGCAGCCCGGCTGCGCCTCGGCCCCGCAGCGTCCTCGGGGCCGGCGTGAGCGGGGGCTGCCGGGAAGGGAGGCAGCAGCCCTGGCCGCCGTGCAGGGATTTCGGGAGCTGTCAGGGGCTTTTGTTTGCAGGATCAAAGGCAGGAGGGAGCCCGGAGCCCCCGGCTCTCTGGGGATGCAGCACAAACTGGGGACAAACCCGAGCGGGTTGGGGTGCCCGAGCTGTGGCTGTGCCCGGCACGGCTGTGGCAAGGGCATGGGGCAGCCCGTGAGCAGCACGGCCGTGCCGTGCTGTGCCGTGCCGTGCTGTGCCATGCCAGGCCCAGCCGGGCCACGCAGGCGGAGGCCATGCTGGGGACTTAGCGGCTTCGTTATCCGCAGCTCGCTCATCCCCAGAAGGGATTTCTGCCTTCCCCTCTCCCGCGCCATGGCGGAAATAATTTGAATATTTTAGAAAAAAGGCTTTTAAGGGGGGAAACCACCGGGGGATAGGCAGCTCCTCCGCCAAGATGCCCCTCTGCCTGCCGCCCTCCCGGGGTCCTGGTCCCCATCCCCTGCCCCGGTGCCAGCAGCACACACACGTGTCTGGGACGCCCGTGCTGGCACACCCCACACGTCCCCCCCGCCGCGTCCTGGTCGATACCCACTGGCCCGTGACGGGAGCCGTGCCGGGGCACGGAGATCAATCCCGGCTGCTGCGCGGGGCGGGGGCTTGGGGGCACGGCAGAGCCCGGTCTGGGGGGGCCCGCATCCCTGGCAGCCCCTCTGAAATCTCCGGGGACCGCGGGCAGCTCCTGGGGGGCCCCAGCGTGGCCGTGCTGGAGGCAGCTCCACAGCGCTGGAGCCGCCAGCATGACGGAGCACCGGGTGCTGCCGGCACAGCTGCCGGCCTGCGGGGCGTCCCGGGCCCTGGTCGATCCCCCTCCTCTGTCCCCAGCGGCGCAGACGCGGTTCGTGGAGGAGCCGGAGGACCAGACGGTGGTGGCCGGCCAGAGGATCGTCCTCTCCTGCGTGGTGCTCAACTACTCGGGGATCGTGCAATGGACCAAAGACGGCCTCGCCCTGGGGATGGGGCAGGGGCTCAAAGGTACCCGCGGGGCGGTGGGCGGCTCTGGGGGCATCACCGCACGGGGCAGGGGCTGTCACTGCGCGGGAGGCTCTCGGCTGTTGGTGCTACATCCCCTGCAGTGCCGCGTCCCCCCGCCACGTTTCCCAGCTCTGTGCAGCGTTCCCACAGCCGGTGCCATGTGCCCCAGCACCGAAGCACCGGCTGGGGCCAGGTGCCCGCGCTCTGCTCCTTCCCGCGTGCACTGGGGTCCCTGCACGCAGCGGGGTCCCTGCGCACACCGGGGTCCCTGCACGCACTGAGCACACCATGTGCACATGGGATCCCGCGTGCAGCAGGGAACCCGCATGTGCCGGCGATCCCGTGTGCAGCAGGGATCCCGCGTGTGCCGGCGATCCCGTGTGCAGCAGGGAACCCGCGTGTGCCGGCGATCCCGTGTGCAGCAGGGATCCCGCGTGTGCCGGCGATCCCGTGTGCAGCAGGGATCCCGCGTGTGCCGGCGATCCCGCGTGTGCCAGGGATCCCGCGTGTGCCAGGGATCCCGCGTGTGCTGGCGATCCCGCGTGCAGCAGGGATCCCGCATGTGCCAGTGATCCTGTGTGCAGCAGGGATCCCGCATGCGCCGGCGATCCCGTGTGCAGCAGGGATCCCGCACGTGCTGGCGATCCCGCGTGCAGCAGGGATCCCGCATGTCCCAGCGATCCTGTATGCAGCAGGGATCCTGCGTGTGCCAGCGATCCCGCGTGCAGCAGGGATCCTGCGTGTGCCGGCAATCCCGCGTGCAGCAGGGATCCCGCGTGCGCCCGGTCCCCACTAGCTGCCCGTGTCCCCGCTGGGGCTGGCACGGGGTGCAGGCAGAGACCTGCCCGCAAGCTGGCAGCCCCCAGTCTGCCCGGGCCGTATCCAAGGGACAGGACCCCTCCGTGAACGGGGGGTTCCCTTCCCCACCGGCCTCTCCTCCCTGAAAAAGGGGCCCTGGAGCATCCCCCTGGCCCTGGAGAATTTGGGTGAACCCCGGCCCCTCCGTGCTGACCCCGCTGTGCTGTCCCCGCAGCCTGGCCGCGCTACCGCATCGTGGGCACGGCCGACTCGGGCCAGTACAACCTGGAGATCACCGACGCCGAGCTCTCCGATGACGCCGTGTACGAGTGCCAGGCCACCGAGGCCGCGCTGCGGTCCCGCCGGGCCAAGCTCACCGTGCTGAGTAAGGAAGCAGCCCCCCACCGCGCCCCCCGCCGCGCCCCGCGTCCCCCGAGCCATCGCAGGCAGCTCGCAGGCGCGGGAAAGGCTGTCGCTGCCTGCGCTGCCGCCCTCCCCCTTCCCTCCGGCAGCCTGGATGTGCCATTATCTTTAATGCCTTAATCTATATTCACACCGTGGCTGAGTTACGGGACCTACGAGTGCAGTAACTTTGATTTCCCTGACTTTTGTGTCTTGTAAAAAAAAAAAAAAAAGCAAAGAAGATGCCGGAGCCGCAGCGGAAATGTTGCATGAATGGGGTTTTGGGACGGATTTCTTGCTTTTCTTAATTTTTTTTTTCCCTCTTTCTCCTTCTTCCCCTGGCATTGAAATTCCCATTAGAAAGACGAGAGATAAAAGGCGCGTGAGCAGGAGATGTGGCTGGGGTACCGAGCGGCGTGGCTCTCCCCGCGCCGCGGCCGCTGGAGCATCTCCCCCCGCCCCCAGGCAGGGACGGGCCCCAGGGACCCCCAGCCCAAAGGGGCCGCGCTTGGCCTGGGGGGCCGTGAGCCGGTGGGAACAGCCCTGCCCTGGGGTCTTTGGGGTGGCACTGCCGAGGCCGGGGGTACCCAGGGGCTCCTCCACCCCCTGCCAAGCTCAGCGGGGTCCCCCCACATCCCCTGCGCAGGGTGGCGATCAGCTGGGGCAGCGCAGGGGGTCCCCGGGCAGGGGGTTCTCCGGGAAGGGGGTCCCCCAGCATGGGGGTCCCCAGGCAGAGGGGTCCCCAGGCATGAGGGTTCTCTGGGAAGGGGGGTCCCCCCCAGCATGGGGGTCCCCGGGCAGAGGAGGCTCCTGTGGGTATTGGGGTCCTCATACAGGGGGGACCCCCTGTCTCTGCCCGTCCTACAACCACACTCCCCTGCCAGGCACCCAGTCCCCATTCCCACCGTTACCGCCAGCTCCCGGGGCGCTTCGCCACCAGCCGAGGCCGTTCCAGTGCATCCATCCCTGCACACTGGCACGAACCACCCCCCCGAGCCCCCCTCCCCAAGCCCCCCCCAGCCTCCTGCCCTGGCTTCTGCCGCCACAGGGTTTCCATCCCGGTGCCAAACGGTGCCTTTACCTCTCCCCGAGGGCCCAGCCCTCGTAAATCAGTAGCGGGGCTTTCGCTCCTGATCTAAAAGGGGATTAATGCCCAGGCGGCACCGGCCTGGTTGACGCGGCGCTGTCAAATGCTGCCTGCCGTTGCAGGCAGCGGGGAGGAGGGCTGCCTCCGCTGCCCGGGATCATCCTCCCTTTATCAGGGCAGCATCGATTTTTCAGCATCAATTTTTCAGCATCAATTTTTCAGCATCACGTGGCCCAGAGCAGGGTCTGGCTCCAGGCAGCCGGCACCCACCCCGCGTTCCCTCTCCCCTCCGCAGTCCCCCCCGAGGACCCCACCATCGACGGAGCACCCGAGATCCTGCTGCGCGCGGGCACGCCGTACAACCTGACTTGCCGGGCACGCAGCGCCAAGCCGGCGGCCACCATCGTCTGGTACCGGGACGGGCTCCAGCAGGACGGAGCCGTCACCAGCACGGTACGGGGACACGCCGGGACCCCGCGCCCATCCCCTCTGCCCCGCGCCGTGCCTCAGCGTGCCAGCGCGGCGCGGGGAGCCGACCGGGACCATCCCCTCTCCCCCGCAGGAGGTGTTGCCCGACGGCAAGCGGGAGACAACCACCAGCCAGCTCGCCATCAACCCAACCGACCTCGACATCGGGCGGGTGTTCTCCTGCCGCAGCGCCAACGATGCCATCCCGGCAGGCAAGGAGACCTTCGTCAAGCTCAACGTTCACCGTGAGTCGGGGCCGGAGGCGGGAGGGACGTTCCCTGCGCGTCGGCGGTGCCGGGGTGTAGCCGGGGCAGGGAGCTGAGGGCGAGTTCTCGGGGTACCGGGGCATGGTGGGGTGCCCGGGGGAGCCCAGCCCCGTGGCTGTGGCCAGGTGGCTGCAGAGGGGCCGTGCCCATGGGGGGATTCGCCCACTCCCACCCGGCCGGTGCCAGGCTGGAGGTGGGAGGCCGGGCTGGGACTCGGTGGTGAACACCGACCTCCAGTGGCTGCCGCGGGAAGGCTCTGCCCTGCGGGGCCTGGCACCCACGCCGGCACCCACCGCTGGCACCCACCACGGCACCCACCACGGCACCCACCGCCGGCACCCACGCCGGCACCCACCACCGGCACCCACCATCGGCACCCACCACCGGCACCCACCACTGGCACCCACCACAGCACCCACCGCCGGCACCCACCGTCGGCACCCACCGCCGGCACCCACGCCGGCACCCACCACTGGCACCCACCACAGCACCCACCGCCGGCACCCACCGTCGGCACCCACGCCAGCACCCACGCCGGCACCCACCACCGGCACCCACCGTCGGCACCCACCACTGGCACCCACCGCCGGCACCCACGCCGGCACCCATGCCAGCATCCACCACTGGCACCCACGCCGGGCGGGGATGTGGGTGCCCACAGCGAGCACCCACACCAGGCAGGGATGCTGGGCACCCATGGTGAGCACCCACACCAGGCAGGGATGCTGGGCACCCATGGTGAGCATCCACACCAGGCAGGGATGCTGGGCACCCATGATGAGCACCCACACCAGGCAGGGATGCTGGCACCCACAGCGAGCACCCACACCGAGAAGGGATGCAGGGTACCCACAGCGAGCACCCACACCAGGCAGGGATGCTGGCACCCACAGTGAGCACCCACACCAGGCAGGGATGCTGGCACCCACAGTGAGCACCCAGGCCAGGCAGGGATGCAGGGCACCCACAGCGAGCACCCAGGCCAGGCAGGGATGCTGGGTGCCCACAGCAAGCACCAGAACTTTTGGGATCTCCCGCACCGCGGGCCATGCCCTGGGTGGCAGCGTGGGGAGGGGGCGATGCAGGCAGCCCGGGCAGCGCTGGGCAGGGGGATTGGCCCTTCGTCCCCGCTCCCTCTGCCACGCTGCCCCCGTGCCAGCACCGGTGACGGCTCCGTCCGCCCTCCCGCAGATCCCCCGACTGTCACCCTGTCCATCCAGCCCCAGACGGTGCAGGAGGGCGAGAGGGTCGTGTTCACCTGCATGGCAACCGCCAACCCCGAGATCAAAGGCTACAGGTGAGGGGCGCGGGGACCCCGGGAGGTCGCTCCCCTGGCTTGGCTTTGCCATCGTATGGGGACGGGGGGGGCAGACGGGGCCATGGGGGTCCTGCACCCCCTGAACGCGCCCGCCTCGGGTCTCTGCCCCCCACCAGGTGGGCCAAGGGGGGGGGTGATCATCGAGGACGCCAAGGAGAACAAGTACGACACGCAGGTGGATTACACCTTCTTCACGGAGCCCGTCTCCTGCGAGGTGCACAACGACATCGGCAGCACCAACGTCAGCACGCTGGTGGACGTGCACTGTGAGTGGAGCAGCCCCCGGCCCAAGCCCCCCCAGCACGCCCGGGCGGCTGCCGGCCCCTCCGCGACTCTGCTCCTCACCCTCTCCCCCACCTCTCTAGTTGCCCCTCGGATCGTGGTGGACCCCAAACCCACCGTCACGGACATCGGCTCCGACGTGACGCTGACGTGCGTGTGGTCCGGCAACCCGCCGCTGACCCTCACCTGGACCAAAAAGGAGTCCAACATGGTAGGGTCTGGCGGCCGGGCTGCGGGGGGTGGTCCGGGGGGGGGGGTCTCGTGCCCCCTCCCTGATGCCCCCGTGGTGCTTGCACCCAGGTCCTGAGCAACAGCAACCAGCTGTACCTGAAGTCCGTCACGCAAGCCGACGCAGGGCAGTACATCTGCAAAGCCATCGTCCCCCGCATCGGCGTGGGCGAGCGTGAGGTCACCCTTTTGGTCAACGGTGAGTGCCGCGCCCCGCGCCAGACCCTGCCCCAGGACACGGGTGGGTTGGCGCGGTTGCGATGCCCGTGACGAGCGGTACCTGCGGCGCGGCGTGCCCCCCCCCCCGCTACCTGGGGTTTTGGTCAAGCCCCGCCTCGCCTCCCGCAGGACCCCCCATCATCTCCAGCGAGGCCGTGCAGTACGCGGTGCGCGGGGACCGCGGCAAGGTGGAGTGTTTCATCGGCAGCACGCCGCACCCGGACCGCATCGTGAGTGCCGCGGCGGGGGGCCAGGGCTGCCGGGGGGGTGCTGGGGACGACGCCGAGCTGCGGGTGCTGACGCAGCCCCCTCTCCCCCACCCCGGCGGGGCCAGGCGTGGGCCTGGAAGGAGAACATTTTGGAGGCAGGGACGCTGGAGCGGTACACGGTGGAGCGGACTAACACAGGCAGCGGGGTCCTCTCCACCCTCACCATCAACAACGTCATGGACGCCGACTTCCAGACCCGCTACAACTGCACAGCCTGGAACAGCTTCGGGCCGGGCACCGCCATCATCCAGCTGGAGGAGAAAGGTAGCGCCGACACGGCACCGCAGCCGGGCGGCCCTCCCGTCACGGCCGCCTCCTGGCAGTGTCCCCGTCCCCTGTCCCCAGCTAACATCTCCCCGTCTCCTGTAGAGGTCCTGCCCGTGGGCATCATCGCCGGTGCCACCATTGGGGCCAGCATCCTCGTCATCAGCTTCCTCGTGGCGCTCGCCTGCTTCCTCTACCGGCGCCGGAAAGGAAGTGAGTGGGGGGCACGGGGGGTCTGCAGCCATGGCAGAGGGGCACGTGGGTGCTACCCACGGTGGGTATGGCACCCACGGGGCAGGACGGGGAGGATGCTGCCGGTGGGCACCTCCATCCCCGGTCCCGCCTGTCCCCAGGCCGCAAGGACGTCACCCTGCGCAAGCTGGACATCAAGGTGGAGACGGTGAACAGGGAGCCCCTGACGCTGCACGCGGATCGTGAGGAGGACACGGCCAGCGTCTCCACGGCCACCCGCGTCATGAAAGCCATCTACTCGGTAAGGGACGCCCCGCGCCGGGGGGTCACCCCGCAGCATCCTTCCCCACCCCGCGCCGGGATGGGTCGGACCTGAGAGGAATGAGCCCGTCTCTCCCCCCGTCTCCTGCAGTCGTTCAAGGACGACGTGGACTTGAAGCAGGACCTTCGCTGTGACACCATCGACACCCGCGAGGAGTACGAGCTCAAGGTCCGGTGACGGTGCCGGGGCGCGTGGGGCGTAAAAGAGGGGCAGGTCCCGGCTTTGTCCCGAGCCGGGCGGCTGCGGGATGCTCAGCAGAGGGGACAGGGCTGGGACCCATGGGCCCTCTCCTTGCGGAGCCCCGCCAGGCTCAGCGCATCCCCCCCACTGCCCCCCTCTCCTCGCAGGACCCCACTAATGGCTACTACAACGTCCGCGCCCACGAGGACCGCCCGTCCTCCCGCACCGTCCTCTACGCCGACTACCGCAACCCCGGCCCGGCGCGCTACGACACCCGCCCGCCCTCCCGCCTCTCCCACTCCAGCGGCTACGCTCAGCTCAACACCTACAGCCGCGGCCCCGCGTCCGACTACAACGCCGAGGCGGCGCCGGGTCCCGGACCCCCTCCCGGCACGGCGGGCGGCGAGACGGCGAGCCAGCTCTCCTACGAGAACTACGGGGGTCACGCCGCCTTCCCGGCCGGCGCCGGTTATGCCACGTACCGCCTGGGGTACGGCCAGCCCCCCAGCCTGGACCGGGCGCCCTACGACGCCTACGACCCCATGGGCAAGTACGCCAGTGCCACCCGCTTCTCCTACACCTCCCAGCACTCGGACTACGGGCAGCGCTTCCAGCAGCGGATGCAGACGCACGTCTAGGGCGGGCAGGGGCTGGCGGCGGCGCCGGAGGAGGGGGGCGCAGGCAGCGGGGGTCCGCAGGTACCTCACAACTGTCCCCTGATATTCAGGGGCTCATCCTGACCCTCCTGCCCCGCTTCTCCTCCGGCGGCTGGACTCCACGTGCCGTGCCACCCCACCGGGCTTCGCTGGCGACGTGCCCCGAGCCTCTTCGAGCTTCCATGCGTTCCGTTCGTTCTCTCCGGTACCTTCCCGGGGGAGGGAGAGGGTTGGGGGGCGTCCCCCCCGCCGTGCCCGCCCCGTCCCCCCCATCCCGCCCCGCCTCAGCGGGTGCGTGCGGGCCCGCGCGGCTGTCGGGGGCCGGCTCTGCAGCCGCCGCTCTCCCGCCGCTCCGGATCCCCGCCTCGAGCGCCGCGGGGCCGGGTCCCTCCCCGATGGGTCCCCAGCGCGCCCGAGCCAGCACCCGCCTCTCCCTCCCTCTGCAGGAGCGAGGGGCTGCACACGAGCTGCCCCCAGACCCCCCCCATCCCGTCCAGACCCCTGTGCGAGGCAGCAGGGAGGTGCTATATGTGCGTATATACGTGTCTGTATGTACATACATATACGCAACGCCCCGTTTCATTTTTCGCCCAAAAAAAGCCCCGTCCCAGCCCGTTCCCATTCCCTATGCCTTGACTTCGGGGACAGCCCCCGCTCGGGGCCGGCTCCCCCCTTTCCCCATCCGTCCCACCTGCCGACAGCCCCCGCGCCCACCCTCAGAGCCGGGGGTGCCCCGGGGGTCCCAGAGGATCGGGCCCGGCGAGCAGCAGACCCCCGGCATCCGCATGTCCCCCCCCATACGCACACTCGTACCGGCGGGCCAGGCAGTGGTGGGCGTCCGTCCCGCTGTCGTCAGCCTGACCCCGAGCAACACCCCGAGCAACACCTCGTCGGACCGGCCGGCTCCATCCCACCACCGCTGCCGGCGTGGGGGTGTGGGGTCCCTCTCATGAATGTATATAACGGTGAATATAGGGGGTGCGAGCACCCCCCCAGCCACCAGCAAGCGTGACCGCTCCGCCATCCCCAGCACGCTCCCACCCAGGCTCCGAGGGTTTGGAGAATGTTTTGAGCCGCTGTAAACCAAACCAGCCGGGAGCCGGAGCTCGGCCGGTGCCCCCGGCTCCGGGGACTGGGAGCACTGGGAGCACTGGGCAGCCGGGGCGATGGGGGTCCCGGTTTTGCTGCCCGCAGCGATCACGCTCACCCGGACGCTGGCTCAGGAGCTGGGGGACGGGGGTCTCACTGGGGTGCGATGAGTTTTGGAGGGTGGGTTTTGGCTGGGGAGCCCTTCCCGGCCACGTTGCTGTCCCGGTGCCCCCCGGGATTCGGTACGAAATGCCTCCCGCGTGCGCCCAGCCCGCGGGGCCTGCCCCAGGGAGGGGGACGCGTGCTGGGGTCCCCATCCCGGCGGGCTGCTCCGGCCCTGTCGCGAGCAGGTACGATTTGCAAGGGCTGCCGGGAGGGTTTGGGAAGGGGCTGGCAGAGCCGCGCAGCCAACGCAGCCCCGGCGGCAGGGCCGGGGGGGGTCCCACGCCCCCCTCCCTTCCCCCTGGCCCCCCCAAAGGTACTGTCAGGATGGGCCAAACCCTGGAAGGTGCTGAGCCCGCGCCCAGCCTGAGCCTCCGACCGCGGGACTGTGCCATTTCTCGCAACGGTGCCTGATGTGCCCCCCACCCCGACACCCCCTCCTCGCCCCGTGCCCCCCCGTCCCGGGGACAGCCCCATCTCGGGGTGGGGGGCTCCTGCCCCAGGTGCTGCACCCCCACCTCGATAGCAATAGCCACCGCGGCAGCGCGGGCTGGGCGTCCCGCCCCAGCCATCCCCAGTGCCGCGAAGCAAAGCCGAAGCTTTAAATTAAAACTGCCCCCCCCCGGGGTGGGAACGGGGCCCCCCAGGCCACGGCTGAGCCCCCCGGCACCGGGCGAGCGGGTCCCTTCCTTGGCACAGGCTGTTTTAGACCCCTAGAGACACGTATCTGTGATCCCTCCCATTTTTTATTTTTCATTTTCCTTTTTTTTTTTTAAATATTATGTACTATATTTTTAGTCTTAAACACGATATATTATATATATTTAATTTTTTTATATATATATATATAAATATAAATGTTAAAAAAGGGGCTGCGGGTCGCCTTTTGTTCTGCAGGAGCACCCTGACGGGGCGGATGCAAGCCACCCCCCGTGGGACAGAGCAGCTTGGGGCGGGGGGGGTCTGCAAGGCCTGGGGCGACCCGGCGCTGGCAGGGGTCTTGGGGGACACGGTTGGGGGACCTGGAGCTGGCAGGGGTCTTGGGGGACCCGGTTGGGGGACCCGGCACTGGCAGGGCCAGCGGGTTTGGGACGCGGGCGCTGCCGCTGCCCGGGCAGGGCCGAGCCCCTTCCCCGTGCCCAGCGCAGGGCAGCACTCGAACCTTGGTGGCGTTTGCCCCGGCTCCCAGCCCCGGTGTGGCCACGGGGCAGCGGGCTGGGGGTCCCACCGGCCCCGCAGACCCCGACCGAGGGGTCGGCAGGATGCGCGCCGGGCTCCGTGACCTCTTTCGCCAAAGCTTTTAGCCGGAGCCGATGCCAGGAGGGGCCGGGGAGGTTTGCCAGCCCCTCCACACCCAGCCTGGCGTTATTTTATATTTTTTTTTTTTCCAGAAAACCCTGCAAACAGGCTCGCTTAACGATTTTGTTTCCCTACAAATGTAGCCTATTACTTGGTGCGTTTCCACGCCTGGTTTATTATGCATGAACCAAGCAATTTGCCTGCTGCTCCCGGGGACCCATCTTTAAAACAAAAAAGGTGCTTTGTCATTCTTAATGGCTTTTGCTGGAGCGAGGAGCGGGGAGATGGAAGCACGGATAGACGGATGGATGGACACGGAGGAAGGGAGAGACATTAAGTTTCTTCTCCGTCCGTAACCCCTCTGACTGGAACGTCGCCGCGCGCACGAGCCAAGCCAGGCAGCTTCAAAGAGACCGGCTCAGCCCCCAGCTCCCAGCCCCGGAGGTGCCTCTACCTTGCTACGGCGGCGGCCTCCTTTCCCCAGGAAACAAATCTCCCCTCCTCGCCATCCGGCTAATTTATTCCCGAGATGTATTCTAATTTATTCCCCAGGACGGCGGCAGGCTCGCCGCCTCCTCGCAGCGGCACAGAAATCTCTCGCCTTGTTCTTCCCCCCCGCTTCCCTTCCCTCGCGGCCTCGGCAGGGCCCTCGTCCCCGCATTTGGGGGCGGGAGGAACCCCCAGGGACCACCACGTACCCACCCTCTGGTACCCACCCTCGGGTACCAGGATTTTCTCCAAAATCCACCCCCTGCCAGCAAAATGGCCGGGCAGGCGGAGAAACAACCCCACAGCCTGGAGCTCGATGACCTGGGGGTACGGGCAGCCGCAATTTAACTCCAAGTCACCCTGACAGCTGCAGAAGGTTCCAAAAAAAAAAGGGAAAGATTCCCTCAAGAAAACCGTAATTTGTCTCTCAGAGCCCAGCGCCCGATAATAACACGCTGTAACCAGAGATACGATTCCCGTCCCTTCCCTCGCCGCCGGCTGTCATGCTGGAATTTAATCTTTCAGCCCTCTGTTACCCAGGCTGGTGATAAAATATAATTTGGTTTTGTTCCTAATAAATCACGAGCTCTTGGAGAGAAAAAAGACGGAGGGCTGAGGTTTCCCTGAATTTGCCGGCACAGCAGAAGGACAGGAAAGCGGGAGTTAACCCCAGCACCCCAGCCCGGCGCTTGGCATCAGCAGCCGCCCCCGGAGCGGGCAGACGCAGGAAGCGGCGAAGCAAAGCCCAGGTTACAGGCAGGGGACAGGCAGGTGCTGCCTACAGGCCCCAGTTCCCCACCTGCCCCGGGCTCTCGCAGGGCCAGGGCGGCCCTGGCCGGCCCCAGGGGCGAATCACGAGGGCAGCGAGCGCGGGACAGCCTGACACAGCAGCACCCCACCGGGCCTGCCCCGAGCAGGACGGCTGCTTGGAGCAGAGAGGAGGTACGAGGGGCTGGGACTGCCGCCTCGGCGCCAGGCCTCGGCCCTCGCAGGCCTCAGGAGCAGGCCTCGGTGCCAGGCCTTGGCCTTCACAGGCCTCAGCCCCCACAGGCCTCGGCGCCAGGCCTCGGCCCTCGCAGGCCGCAGGAGCAGGCCTCAGGAGCAGGTCTCAGCACCAGGCCTTGGCCTTCACAGGCCTCACGAGCACGGCTCAGCCCTCACAGGCCTCGGCCTTGCCCTTTCAGGGCAACTGCCCTGGCTCTCCCGAGCCGCCCCGGGACCTTTAGCCCCCGGACCTTTAGCCCAGGCCTGGCCCGCCACGCCCCCGCCCCGCCGCGCCCCGGCCTGGGCGGGCACTGAGGGCCCTGCCCCACAGCGGGGCTATTTATAGCCTCGGGAATCCCGCGAGATTTGGGTGGTGGCGCCTGCAGGTGAGAACGAGGCGCGGCTTTGCCGAGCGTGGCGCCGCTTCGTGCGTCATCAGTCGGCGCCCGGCGGCAGCCAGGCCGTGGGGGGCGGTGGGGGGTCCCGGGGGGCCCCGGGAGTCTGGGGCCGGGGGGGGCGTGGAGCTGGGGGTGGAGGGGCCCTTGGTGGGGCCTGAGGGCACGGGCCGGGGGGGCCGGAGGCCCCCGGGGTGCTGGGGGGCCCAGGCAGGGCTGGGCCCCGGGGCTCGGAGGGGAGGCCTGGGGCTGGGGGCGGGGGTTGGGGCCTGAGCCCGGGGCCGCTGCGGGGACCCAAGGCTGGGGGGCACTGGGGGGGCTGCTACCCCCGTAAGCCTGTTCCGCTCCCTGGCTGGGGGGGGCAGCAGCCAGAGCAGGGGCCCCCCCATCTGCAGCCTCACCCACACGCACCCCGCATGCCCCCGGCCCGGGGGTCTCCTCCCGGCCCGGGGTCTCCTCCCGGCGCGGTGCCGCGCAGCCCCGGCGAGGGCAGCCCCGAGGGCACGGCTGAGCCCCCAGCAGCCGGGCCCGCGCCCCAGAGCCGTGGGAGCAGAGGCAGGGAGGGGCGGGATGGGGTTTGCCGGGCGCTGTGGGGTTTTCCCGGGGAAGAAACTGCTCGCAAAGTGCTAAATGGTGTTACTGCGGGCCTGGCCCCGGGAGGGAGCGCTCCGTAAGAGTGAATCCCTGTCCCTAACCGTTGGTGATAAATAATAAAACACCATTTTTCTCTTTTCCCTGCATTCTCCGCCCCCTCTAGCAGCCGTTTCAGGAGCAGTGGCCTATTTCATAGCACGCGCTTTCGCGGCAGGGGCACTTGCTGCGTGCAGGAGGTACCCTCAGCAGCCCTTGGTGCTTTAACAGTGTCGGCAGCTCTTTTTCTGAGGAGCAAAAGGGTCTTAACTACTGTGAGTTTGGCTGCCTCTGCCCCTTGCAGAGCATCAAAATCAGGACTCGGCCCCGGCACTGGCAGGTTGAGCCCAGGCCGTGGCTGTGGGAGGCCTGGGCACCCCTGGTTTATGCTGCCTGCTGAGGCCCTTCTGGTTTAAATGGGGGTTTTTCGGTCACCAGCGTGTGCTGGAGGGCAACGGGAGCTGGCGTCAGCTTGCGGGGGGGATCAGTGTCCCACGGGAGCGTGAGATGGCAGCGCTGGGGCTGGTCCCGGGTGTGTGGGGTGAGATCCCTACCCTGCACTGGGGCAGGGTGGTAACGGGGCGGCTGCAAGGGGGGTTCCCCATGGAGTGGGGGCTGAAGGCGAGGCCCCGGGCTGGTGCAGCCCCGTGGGACCTGCAAGAGCCCTACAAAATAATGTGTTTTCTGTCTGCGGCGGGTGACGAGTAGCCGTGTCTGTCGCTGGGTCTTTTCCTGAGGCCACACTTCCCTCTGCTGGAAGGCCACACGGGCGCATCCTTCTGCATCCAGGGGATGTGATTTACTGGGAGCAGTGGGGAAACCCCTGCACCCCTCTGTCCTCGGGTTCTCACCTGCAGGGAGACAAACAACCGCATGCTGGGCAAGGAAAACGTGCAGCAGTGCCTCGGCCGCGACGCCTTCACACCCGTTTTGGGAGCTGAAGCGAGGGGTGCAGCCTGACCGGGCACAGCTCCTGCTCCTCGCCTGCCAGCCGAGCCCAGGGCGCGTAGAGTCTGGCAGCTGCCGGCACCGCTGGCTGGGGTCCACCGGCCGCGAGGTGACACCGGGCGGCCTGAACGTGGCTGCCTGGCAGCCGGGAGAGGCTGGGGCATGGCAGGCTGGATCCGGCCCTGAGCTGTCCCCCCCCAGGATACAATGCTGCTTGCAGGGCTGAGCCGAGCCTGCGCTCCGAGCAGGCTTCGTCATCGCCGCTGGGACGGCAACGCCCAGGACCCCCCTCGCTCACCCACGCTGCCGAGGCCTGGCTGAGGGGGGGGTGACACCAGCTTGGCATCCCCAGAGCTACGGGGCTCGCCCGGTTCTGGCGCGGGGACGTCCCTTCTCAGCCCGAGTCGCCGCTCCCCCCCTTCCCTGTCTGACAGGGTCCACGCCTGGGGGGCACGGCGGCAGGGGGGCACGGCGGGTGGCAACGCAGCGTCCCCTCCTTGTCGCTCTGACCCCGCTAACGCGGGGACAGCGGCACAGGTCGTGAGGCAGGAGGTGAAGGAAGGGCTTGCTGAGCTGCGGGCTGGCGGAGGTGAGCAAGGTGTGAAATTGTGGCGGGGCTGCTCTTCTAGAGGCGCCGGGTGTGAACGCGGAACCCCCCAGCTTTGCGCTTTCATTTCCCACTGTGCGAGAACGCAGTGAGGATCGAAGCACAGGCAGGCGCCGCGTCGGCCTTCTCGGGGGGGCTTTGCTGGCTGCAGCCGTCGGCTTTGCAGGTGGGTGAAGGGCGAGGGCGGAGGTGCCTGCGAGGGGGACGGGGGGCTCGGGTCAGCTGCAGCGTCCCACCGGGCTGCGGCCAGCTTCTCCTGCCCCAGCAGCCAGATCCCCCGCTGCAGGTGGTTTTGGGGTCCCCCATCACCCTGCAGCCCTGGGGATGGGGCAGCTCATGGGAGCTCCCTTGACTTCTCTTCCACGCCGTGTTTCTGATGCTCAATTACCCCAAGCCTGGGCGCAGCCCCAGCAGGTGAATGGCGTCCTGGGGGGGTCCGTGCTGCTCTCCCCGGCTCTGCCCCACAACAAGACGGTGAAGGAGATCGAGTGGAGCTTCTCAGCCGGCGCCGGTGCCACCATTCAAGTGGCAGAGTTCGGCCCCAGCGGCTTCGAGCGCCCAGACCCCAAGGACCGGTTCAAGGACCGGCTGGAGATGTTCAACGAGACGGCGCTGAAGATCAGGGCCCTGGAGCGGGGCGACAGCGGGGTCTACGGGGCTCGGATTAAACTGCACCCGGCGCTGGTGGACGATCAGTCCTTCAGCCTCTCTGTCTACGGTGAGCGGCTGCAAAGCGGGGGATGGAGATGACAGAAATCCTCTCGCTTCAGCACCGAACGCCAGCGCCCGCGGCCCCTCTGCTGGTGCACCAGGGATGTTTCCAGCCCTGGGAACGGATTCGCCCCCGTGTCCCTCTCCCTCTGCGTGTGCAAAGTGACGATTTACAGTCACGCCGAGCTGAGGTATCAGCAAATTATGTGGTTTTCCTGGCTGCAAACAAGCGCGGTCCCTGACCCCGCCCGCCCGGGGCTCGGCACGGCTTGGCATGGGCCGCGCACCGCGCTCCCCCCACACAGCACGCAGGCGCTCAGGGCTCCTCGTCCGCCGCACGGCAGCCGCCGAGCCGAGGCGGGGAGCACGTAGGCAGCTCCGGCTCTTGAGTTCCCCACGCCGTTTCCCAACCTCCTGGCTCTGACATGCTGCGGCCATGCCGGGCTTGAGCTAATCGGCTCTGGCAGCCGGCCGCAGCGCGGTGCGTGCGGCCGGTCCCCGCGGCCACGGTGCGTGTTGGGCCGCGTCCCGGCTGCTCCCAGCCTCTGCCCAACCTTTGGGTCGCCCCTGAGCCCCCCGGGACAGGAGGGCAGCGGGGAGGGTCCGCTTTTGCTGGTGTGTGTAATCCCCTCCCATTGCAGAGCCGCTGCCGGATCCCGAAATCCAGAGCCGGCTGCTTTCAAAGAGCCCTGCGTGCTGCCAGCTCATGCTGAAGCACTACGTACCCAGCGGGACTGGAGATGCCATCACCCGGATGAAACCCCAGGGCGACCGGGGGTGTGGGGTGCATCCCCTCTGCAGCGGGGTGCTCCACGTTAGGGTGCAGCCCAGCCACCCCAGCAGCACCCTCCGGGCCCGGCATGCCCGGGAGGAGAGGAGCCGATCCGTAGACCTGGCCAGCATGTGCCGGAGCGCAGGCGAGGGCGGCATGGAGGGGCCAGAGGGGAGGGTGAGGGTCGTGCGGGGGTCTCCTGGTATCTCCAGGCACCCACGAGCTCCCTCCTGCCCTGCAAAGGGCTGTTTCAGCAGCCGGGCATCCCCTCACTGTGGTCCTTTCCCCACCGCAGGGGATGGCGTCGGGCCCGGCTGCTGCACCGTGGTGACCGCCGCGGTGCTCCTGGCAGCCTACGCCGTCACGCTGGAGTTTCTGGAATTCCCTCTGCAGCACCGTCCCTGATGAAGAGGGACGCGGTGATGGCTCAGACCGCCATGCCCGCCTTCGCCGACGGTCTCAGCTTGGCATTGGTGCTGCCCGGCTGCCCCTTTGGGCTGGCTCCCCGTGCCGTGGGGACATCCCTCGCCGTCACGTGCCAAGAACCACAGCCCGCTCCCGTGGCCGGGCGGTCCCAGCTGCAGGCAGCAGCACGTGCCAGCGGGAACGACAGCCTTGGGACCGATCCCGTGTCCTTCCCCTGGGTCCCGCTGACACCCCAACGTCCCTGCAGAGGACCGCGCCGGTGGCATTTCCCAGTGCGATGGTGGGGGAAGGACGGACCCAGCGGCTCTGCTCGGTGTTTCCCAAAGTCCTGAGTCAGTGCCCAACGCCCTCAGCCCACCCGGCCAGACGGACGCCGGGCGAGATGCTGCCCGTCTCCCCATCACGCAGGGACCACAGGGGATGTCCAGCGCAGCGATGCTTCACCTCACCGGGGATGTCCCAGCCCGTGAAAGCCCTAAGCGCCAGCGCGCAGGCAGGAGGATTTGGCAGGAGGAAGCCCCCGCCTTGCAGAAGAGCCGGCGTCGTCCCTGGTGAGTGCCTGCTGCGGAGCCCCATCTCCGGATGGACGGCCTTCGTGTCATCCAGCTGCGTTGTTCCCCTCTTCCTTGGCTCTCAGAGGGCCAGCTGGTTTTCCCCGTTAGCTGGAAACTTCGATTCAGCGACTTTCATTTCCCCTCTGCCCTCGAGAGCCGTGGGAGGAACTGGCAGAGGCGGGCAGTGTGTCCAGCCCTGCTCAGCTGCGCGCTCCCCTTGGGGGGACCCTGACGGGCACTTTTGGGGCATTCACTGGCTACAAAGAGCCCCTGTCCCTCCCCACGCCAGCCTCAGTTTCCCCGGCGCTTTGAGGATCCTCGTTTGGAGGTGCCCCGGGAGAAGGGCTGGAGTCGCTGCTCCCCCGGGCGCAGGGTAAGGGTTTTGCTCGTAGGTGGGGAGTGGCAAACGCCGTCCCCACCGCTCTGTCCTGCTGCAGGGAGAGCAGCCCGGCTGCGGAGGCTGCTTTCCTCCTCCCTGTTTTCCGCTTCCAGTTACTGGAGGTTTTAAATAAAAAATAAGCTTTCTGTGCTGCTAATGGAAAGTGCTTCCTTCCAGCCGCTGCCCCCGCAGCAACTCAGGACTCGTAAATGGTGGCTGGGAGGGCTCAGGGGGGCTTTTCTGCAGCCCCCCGAGGGGGGAGAGGTGCGTCAGGGACCGGGGCAGCCCACAGGGACATTTGGGCAGGCCCACAGCTGCCTTGGCATCACTGCCGGACCCTGCCAGGGCATCTATTCCCCAGGCGCGTCCCCGGCGATTCAGCCAAGCCCCCGCATCCGCTGGGGGACATCCCCTCCCGTGCAGTTTTGTGCGCCCAAGGGTGCTCGGGGACCCCCGTACCTCCCCCCGGGAGCGGCGCTGGGGGTGCTCCCGCTGCCCGGCTCCGGGATGCTCCCGCTGGGTGTCACCAGGGAAGTGCTCCTGAGACTGGGAAGCCCAATTTCAGTGAGGCTTTGGTCATCCCCAGGGCCGGCGGGAGACCTGGCAGGGCTGTCCCGGGCATCGCCGGCGTTAATCCGGGCACAGAACCCAGCTGACGAGGGATGCCGCGGGGTCGGGGGTCACCGGCAGCCCCCGCCATCCTCGGCGGTCCTGCGCGCTTCCCCCAGCCACCTAATCATTTCTGGCGAGCTAATTAATAAGCTGGCTGTGCCCCGCGATGCTCGGCTTCCTACGGGTTGCAGCGAGAGGCGGCTTTGCTCCTCCCCGTCTCTCCTGCCGCTGACTCTGCCCACTGAGCAGCACGAAGAGCCGAGGAGGAGAAATGGAGGGGGAATTGGCCAGGAGCAAAGCCCGGCTGCCCTCGCTGCTCCTGGCGTTGCTCGGCCTCGGGCCAGGTGAGTGCGCGGGCGGCCGCCGCCGAGCCCTCGTCCCGCGGGAGCCTCGTGGCAGGGGGCTGGCGGCGGGGTGGGCTGCGGGCAGGGATGCTGACCCCATCCTGCCTCCTCCCTGCCTGCTGCCGGCGGATCGCAGCCCACCCCGACGCCGCTGCCCCTCCATCCCTCCGCGCTCCCGGCCAGGCACGAGATCGTTTCTGGAACGCTGGCTCAGCGGTCCAGCCTTAACGAGAGGTTTTGTAACGAGGTGGCGGCCGCGGAGCCCCCAGCTCCATGCCCCCACAAGGGTCCCCTCGCCCCTAATGTGGCTTCTGCCGGGTGCTGTTGTTGCCCCACGAAGCCCTTTAACCCCCCCCGGGGCCGTGCCAGACCCAGCTGCGAAGCGGCTCCTTATGTAAAGCAGGAGCGAGGAATCCCCTTAATTCCCAGCGTGCTAATCCACACGTTTAATAATTCCCATAAAACCTCCCATTCCTACCGAAAGCATCTAATAGTACAGGCAGATTAGCGGTGGGGGGGGGTTATCTTCCTAGCGATTAATTGGCTTCAGGAGCAAGACGGGCTGTCGCCGACCATCGGGCAGGAGGGCTGCGGCACGAGGTGCCAGCCCTGCCACGCTGATGACAAATATCTGACCCAGCTAGATGGAAAATAGGCTGTTAATGATGCTTCGGAGTTTTCCAGCTGCTTTCTTTGATCAAAATTATTTGATATTGGGGGCGGGGAGGGGGGGTGTGTGTGATGAGAAAGAGCAAAACCTGAGCTCGTGGTGGATAAACCCTGGGCTAAAAGCAGCCCCGCAGCTCTATTTTTTAGGGTCTGATTGAGACCCGAGCTGGACCGATCTGGGTGCCGAACGCATCGCGCTGCATCGAGCATCGACGCGTTTGTCCCCCTCCCTCGCCCGCCAGATCCTGCCACGGGGTCGGGGCTGCGGCGACTCAGGTTCCCCAAATCCCGGCGTAAACAGGATGAGCCGGGAGGATGCCGGGGAGGTGAGGCGGCGGCTGTGCTCCGCAGAGGCCTGGCACCAGCCAGCTTTTCCCAGCCGTCATTTCCTTCAGCCGCACATACAATAGCGCGGGGGCGGCCGGCAGGGACCCCCCCGGAGAGCTGCGGCCAGCGGATGTGCGGCGGGAGGGTGGAAAATGCAGGGAGGGTGCCCGTGTCCCTGCTGCTGCCTGTTCTGCTGCCTGCGCGGCGCCCTGGGTGAGCAGCCCCTGGTTTAAACGCGGCAGGGAGCACGGCCGACGGACAGACGGACAGCGGGCAGACGGGGCACACGTGCACCCTCAGCCTTCGCACGGCTGCAGCGAGGGCTGGGGGAAGAGCATCTGCCCGAGCTCCTCCATAAGAAGCCGGCTGAGCTTCTGCAGGGCCCCCCCAGCTCCTTTCTGCCGCTCGGGGTGCTGGCTGTCCCCTCCTGTCCCCACCCTGGAGCCCAAGCCCGGTGCTTCAGGACCCCCAGCTCCCCCCTCCCCATCCCACTCATCCCCCCACGGCCCCCCGCTCCCACGCACGGGCTCAGCATCCTCCCTCGGCAAGAGCCGCGCGGTGACAGCGCCCGCAGCCGGGGCGGCTTCACGGGGCCCCGAAAACTTCACGGTCACCCGGGGAAGTGTCAGAGATCTGGTCGGGTTTTAGATTCGGCTGGAAGAACGGGAATCAAGCCTGGGATAAGCGGGATCAGAGCAACAAAAGCTCCAGCGACGCGGAGCACTTCTTAAAAAGCAAAGCAGAGGCAGCTTGTAATTTGGGGCTGCTGGAGGGTTTTATATAAAGTAAACACTGGGATGTCTGTGTTTAATCTGCTTTAATATTCAAGCCCAGCTGCTCCCGCAGGCAGGGACGCCGAGGGGTGGTGGCAGGGGGTGCACCGAGGTGACGCAGGACCCGTCACCCCGGCTGTCGTGGGGTCCCATCCCCGCCGGGACGGGGGCAAAGCCGCTCGCCCTGGCCTCGCCGTCCCAGTGCTGGGCATCGCGGTCCCTGCGTGGGACCGGGGCGGGGCGGGGGGGCTGTTATCCCGGTGGCAGAGGGGCGTGGGGGGCTGCGGGGGCCGGGGCGGCAGAGGCGACAGCTTGTAGGTAGGCGGGAGCTGCCAGGAGTGAGGGAGGTGGTACCGAGCAGCTCCCGGCATGATTTTGCAGAGAGCTGTCGATGCTGCCAAAAAAAACCCGTGGCGGAGGCTCAGATGGAGGGGCTGAAACCTGCCCCTGGGCTGGGGGGCTGCCCGGGATGCGGCGGCAAACGGCGTCCCCGCGGGAATCGCCCCGGTCCCGCACCTCGGCGGTGGCTCCATCCCGCCTGGGCCCAGCATCCCCCCGTGCGGGGACCCCCGCAGCCAGCCCCGCTCTCCCCCGTCACCTTAACCCTTGTCGATCTTTCGCAGGCATCTTGGCCGAGGCGCGTTTTAAGGCGGACAGTGAGGTTTTGCAGATGCTGGCTGGGAACTCCTCCCAGACCCTCTTGGAGCGTTGTTCTGGTGAGAGCCCGGCTGCAGCCCCGGGGACGGCCGCGTTCAGATGGGGCACCTGCATCTGAACCAGGAGATGCTTTAATTTTTTTTGGCAACCAGTCTCCAAGCCCGGCATCCTTCCCTCCCTGCCGGAGCAGGAGGCGGCTCCATCAGGATACGGGGTCTTTTGGGGGAGACATCCCCATCCTCAGCCCAGAGAGGGACCGGCCGGCGGAGAGGAGACCAGGCAGCGGTGTCAGGGCAGGGAGATGCCGCTTCTTCCCCCTGAAAAGGGACCCGTCCCCGAGGGGCCTTCTGTTCCCATCTTGTCCCCGCTGCCCCCGTCTTGTCCCCGCACGCCCGGTGACTTTCTGCCTTGTCCGCAGAGCTCCTCTTCGGCCAAGCCCGGGCGCAGCCCCAGCAGGTGAATGGCGTCCTGGGGGGGTCCGTGCTGCTCTCCCCGGCTCTGCCCCACAACAAGACGGTGAAGGAGATCGAGTGGAGCTTCTCAGCCGGCGCCGGTGCCACCATTCAAGTGGCAGAGTTCGGCCCCAGCGGCTTCGAGCGCCCAGACCCCAAGGACCGGTTCAAGGACCGGCTGGAGATGTTCAACGAGACGGCGCTGAAGATCAGGGCCCTGGAGCGGGGCGACAGCGGGGTCTACGGGGCTCGGATTAAACTGCACCCGGCGCTGGTGGACGATCAGTCCTTCAGCCTCTCTGTCTACGGTGAGCGGCTGCATGCTGGGGTTTGGCAGAGGCGCTGGGGGCAAAAAAAGAAAGTGCCGAGTGCGAGTCCTAAGCCCTCTACAGGTGGGGAAACCGAGGCACGGAGCAATGATGGGGTTTAACAGGGTTTGGTTAGACCCCAACTTTAGCAGCCCAGCGCCTGCAGCCCCTCAATCTCTGCAAAAGGCCAAATCCTGTCACCCTGCAGCCGTGCCCCGCTGGGGACAAGCATGATTGTGGGGATGAGCAGGGTGGAGAAATCCTTGCCGTCCCGCACTGATCCGTGCCCCGCATTGGACGCAGAGTCGGTGCCGAGCCCCCGGACCCGCAGCCAGCTCCTGGCCAGCACCCTGGAGTGGTGCAACCTGACGCTGCAGTGCCAGGGAGCCGGCAAAGGCGCCGTCAACGTCACCTGGAAGAGGGACAACGTCACCCGGGAGAGGGACAACGTCACCCGGGACCTGGCCTCCGACCGCCACCAGCTCTCCGCGGACGGGACCACCCTACGGCTGGCCCTGCCACCCACCGCCACCAACGTCACCTACGCCTGCACCGTCAGCAACCCCGCCGACCAGAAGGTCGTCGTCTTCGACCTGCAAGCCATCTGCCAAAGCGGAGGTGAGACCCTCGCCCCAAGGACGCTCGGGGGTCCGACACCGTGCTGGCTTGGCACGGGGTGGGCTCAGCCCCGGGGGGGGTGGCACCGCCCAGAGCCGCTCTCTGCCCTCCCAGGGGGACAGACGTCCTTCTCGAAGTCGGGGTACATCGTCCTGACCCTCATCCTGCTGGCGGTGAGTTTGGGGGGAGCCTTCTGGTGCTGGCGGATGAATAGCGAGAAGGCGGCAGACCCAGGCAAGTGAAGCCCCCCCCGAGAGCTGGCACGGCTTTGGGGGGGCTGGGGGAGCGGGGGGGGAGGGTGGGTGTCTCCCAGCCCCCCTTGATGCCCCGCACCCCTGCAGCTGCCACCCCCACGGTGCCCGCCGAGGAGACCCCCTCAGACCCCCAGTACACCGAGATCGTGCGCCGGAGCCCCCCGGAAGGTAATGACCAGGTGAGACCCCCGGGGCTCTGGTGGCTGCCAGCCGGGGAGGGCTGTGCCGGGGGGTCCCAGCCGTGCTGGGGGTCCCGGCCACACTGCGGTCACAGCCGTGTCGGGGCCTGGATGCACGGGGGTCCCAGCCACACCAAGGTCATGGCCACGCTGGGGTCCTGGCCATGCTTGAGTCCCAACAACTCCGGGAGTCCCCGCCATGCTGGGGTCCCAGCCACACTGGGGGTCCCAGCCACACTGGGGGTCCCAGCCACACTGGGGTCATGGCAGCACTGGGGGTCCTGCCCGCATCAGGGTCCCAGCCCCATCGGGGTCCCGGCCCCACAGGACACCCATGGGTGCAGGCTGGGCTCCGCGCCGGGCAGAGCATCCCACGGGGGCTCCCCGGGGCCGCGGAGGGGAGCAGGGCTGGGGGGTCCCTCACCAGCCCCCCAATTTCTGCTGCAGGGCCTGGGTCACCCTGAAAATAACCAGGAGCGGAGCGTGCCGCAGGAAGGAGCAGTCACCACCATCTACGCGCAGATCCGCCGGGTGCCAGAGGACACGGCCGAGGAGGTGACATAGGCCCTCAGGTGCGGGGGAGCCACCCCCAAAAGGGGACCGGGGCCGGGGGGTCTGCACGTGGGGACCCCCGCAACCTCCGTTGCCGCACGCCGCGGAGGCTGAAGGGCTCCCCTCTCCCGCAGGCACCCGCAGAGCCGGAGCATCGGGATTTCCCGGAAGGGCTGTAAAGTGCGTTGTGTGCCAAATCCGAACCCTCCAGCCCCCGTTTCGGCTCCGGGGATGGGAGGCACCATCTCGGGGCGATAGCCGGACGGACGCTTCCCCCCCACCTCCGGTTTCTCTCCAACCTCCTTGTCTGACGCCTTCCGAGACTGTTTGGGGAGCGGGACCCCGGGCCGGCGCGGAGACGAGCGGCAGCGGCGGCGAAGCCGGGGGACCCTCTGTGGTCTCCGGATGCCCCGGGATGCTCCGGGATGGGGGGGACCCCAGCATTCACCTCCCACGTGCCGCCGCTGCCGGGCTTGGCCGGGGCTGGGGGCACTGGGGAGGGCAGGGGCACATCCAGGTGCCGGCCGTGCCGTGCCGCTTCGGCGTGGCACTGCGGGTCCAGGATGAGACCCCTTGGGGCAGACAGACCCCCCCCAGCCCCTTCCCAGCTCCCCCCGCAGCCGCCAGCTTCCCCCGGGGCCTCGCAGGGACCCTCTGTGGGGAGATGCCCACACGGGGTGTGGATGCCCACCCGCTTCGCTGCTGCTGCGGGGGACACCGGGGTGTGCCCCCAGCCCCGTCCCACGCGGCCGCACCGGAGCAGAGCCGGGTGGCATCTCCGGGGCCACGGAGGGATGCAGAGGGACCGTCGCCCGCGCAGATCCACCGAGAAGCACCCCCCTTGCCCCCCGCCATAGCTGTTGCCCGTCTAGCCCGTGCACCGTCGCGATGGGGGGGGTCTCACTGCCTGTGTGTCCAGCACCTACTGTCACGGGGCCCCTCGCTCGGCCAGACCTCCCGCCGTTGTCAAAACAGCAAATAAATGTTGGTGAGATCACAGGGGAGAGCTGGCAGCGGAGCGGGCGTGCGTGGACGTGGGCGTGCATGCATGTGCACGCGTGTGCGTGCGTGTGCACGCAGGGGCACACCTGTTTCTCTTTGTGCATCCGCACACGGAGCCGTTGCAGTAAAAGCACCCCGGGGCCGTGCAAACCGCCCGGGTTTGGGGCTGCACCCCGAGAAACCCCAGCCCGGCCCCCCGTGCGCAGGGCAGGGACGCGGCCGCCTCTTGCTTCCGTTTTTGGAAAGGCAGCAGCGGCGGTGGCGTGACCTCTGCCCGGCCCCCGCAGCCCCCCCAAAACCCGGGGGGCTCTCACAGCCCGGCTCCCCACCGCAGCCAGGACACGGCGGGAGCCCCGGGGGACGACAGCCGGCGTGGGGATGGGGCCGGGCTGTCCCCAGGGACCCGCTCCTCTTCTACACGTCTCCTCCGTCTCCTCCTGCCGCTGTGGGGGTTCTGGTTCAGCGGGAGCTTCTCAAGCAAAGCCTTTGCTGCTCGTGGGGAGAGACCGGCCGAGCCCCTGCGGGAAACGCGGGGGACGGGAGATCCCGGGTGCGGGGACGGGACACCCCGGGTGCCGGCAGCCCGACCAGCACACTTCCAAGCTGACAGGGACCCCCTCCCCTCTATTTAAAGCCAGGCGAACCCTCCTCGGGAGGAGCAGCCACCTCAGCTTGGCCCCACGCGGGGACCAAGGGCGCGTCCTTGCGCTGGCTGTGCTGGGCTCCATGCGGGCAGCCAGCCCAGCTGGCGTTATTTACCCAGCAGCAGGCAGCAGCAGGCAGCATCCAGCTCCTTCCTCTATTTATTGCACCTGGTTCCTAGGGGGAAAACAAGGGCTGGGCAGCGGGCACCAGCCTGGGGGCGTCGGGGACCAGCCCGGGGGCTTTGGGGACCGGCCCCAAACCCTTGGTGCAGCGGGAGGGAGAGATCCCACCGGCCGCAAGCCGTGGCCGGGGCTCAGCGACACCCCCGTGATGTCCCCGTGATGTCCCCGTGCTGTCCTTCCATCGCCACTCCCCTGGGAAGGTGAGGTGCTCTATGTGTGTAGATTTGCATGATCACTCCCTCCAAGCTGGTACAAAAGCTGAGATCAAGGTTTCGAGTTTGCAGCGTTGAAGCGATGGGGCTGTCACCCGGCTGCCCACGTCCCCGCGTTCTGTGGGTGCTGGCCCCGCTCCTCGTGGCGGCAGGTAGGCAGGAGGGGAGGGCGGCAGCGGTGCTGGGAGGGGGCCGCGGTTCTTCCAACACTTGCCTCCCCCATTTAGTAGCGACCCCCATTTTTTTAGCAACCGGGTGGCAGTGGGCGAGAGCTGGGGAGCACGGCTTTGGGTCCCAGTTGCAAAATGAACGCTAGCCCTGGGGGTGGTTAGAAAACGTGTGAAATATTAGGGGTGGGAAGAGGATTTCCCGCTGTGAAGGAGCTGGGAACGACGCACCAGGGCACCGGCGGTTCCTCGGCGGGGAGAGCTGGGACAAGCCGGAGCTGCGTGCTTCCAGCCGATGGGGGAAAACGATGCAGGGTGGTGCTTAGCCTCCCCTCCTCGCTTTACCGCCGGCATAAATCAGCTCCAGAGAGGTTTACAGTCCCTGGCGGGGCTGGGACCCCGCGGCCGGCACCTGGGGCTGTTTGCTCCTTCTGCTCCGTGGCTGCTGCTGGGCACGCTCGGCTGGGCCAACCGGCAATAGGAAAAGGGAAAAGTGATTTTGGCAAGTTGCAGAGGAAGGCAAGGAGCAGCGATCCCCCCTCGTTGCTTGCCTGTGTGTTTCTGCGAGGAGGAGGAGGGAGGCTGAAGGATGGCTTGGCCCCAGGCTGCTCCGGCCGTGCCGCGGCATCGCCGCTACGCACCCGCTTCCTCAGGGCAGGGGCTGCGTCCTGCAGCTGTTGGGGGCACCTGGAAAACACCCCATGGGTGCAACGAGTGGGCAGGGGCTGGGTGCTGCCCGGCGTTTAACCACCACCGGCCGGGTGCCCTGGGGACGGCCGGGGCGCGCCAGTGCTGCGGTCTTGCCCCCCATGGCCGCGCGCGGCTGCTGAACCGCACGCAGCATCCTGCCAGCACCCGAGGCGGTGGTACCCGAATGAATCCCCCTGTGCTCCGCTCCCGGGGGGGAGCGCATCCCCTGAGCCGGGGCGGGGGGGGGGGGGGGGTGTCCCACAGCCGTGCCTGCGCGATGGGGCGATGAACCCCCACAGCGCTGCGCCGGTGCGTGCGGTTTGCTGGCTACGGGCCAGCCGCGCGGTTCGCCTCGCCTCGCTTTGCAAACCAAAGCGGCTGCAGAGCGCCGGGCGAGAGCCAGAGCCGGCCCCGAAGCGTGCAGGAAGCAAGCAGCCCGCCAGCTGGGGTGCAGGACGGGCCCTGCGGTGTGGGGACACGGCTGTCTGTCCGGCCATCCCCCGCCTCAGGGAGGCTGCATCGGCTTCTCGCAGCGTTTGGCATCTCGGAGCCACGTCCCGCAGCGTGGGCGGCTCTGCTGCTGGGAGCATCTCGCTGTCAGCCCAGGAATGGGGAGGCTGCACCCCAAAAGCTCAGCACTGAGCTGCCCCTCAGCCCTGGATGGAGGGTCCCTGTCCCCACCGGGACCCGTGGGGACATTTCCTGAAGGTTTAACCTCCAACCTGCCCCGGTTTGAGCCCCATTGGGCGCAGGCGCGGTGGGGAGAGCATCCCCGTCCTCTCCGTGAAGCCCTGGCCGGTCCCTGTCATGGGCATGACCCATGCACAGCGTGGGGCGACACGGGGCGACATGGGGCGACACGGGGTGACACTGGGACAACGCAGGACGATGCTGGGAAGGCACCGCGAGCACCCGGCGTCCCCCCAGCCCCACGCGTGGTACCCGGCTGCTGGGGGTGCTGGCAGGGGAGGTGATGGGTGGAGGATGAAATGAATCATCTCAGGCGGGCGCCGTGCTCTCATGACACAGGCACGGGCGGGCAGGTGCCCACGGGTACCCGGGGTGGGGGCTGCGGGCAGGAATGGGGGGGGTCTGCTGGAGGTCCCCATCCTCCAGACTGTCCCTGTCCTGGCCAGGCGCTGTGCCCGCCCAGCCCCGGGAGGTGACCGGCGTCCTGGGGGGGTCCGTGCTGCTCTCCCCGGCTCTGCCCCACAACAAGACGGTGAAGGAGATCGAGTGGAGCTTCTCAGCCGGCGCCGGTGCCACCATTCAAGTGGCAGAGTTTGGCCCCAGCGGCTTCAAGCGCCCAGACCCCGAGGACCGGTTCAAGGACCGGCTGGAGATGTTCAACGAGACGGCGCTGAAGATCAGGGCCCTGGAGCGGGGCGACAGCGGGGTCTACGGGGCTCGGATTAAACTGCACCCGGCGCTGGTGGACGATCAGTCCTTCAGCCTCTCTGTCTACGGTGAGCGGCTGCAAAGTGGCAGATGGAGGAGACGGGTTTATAGCCCCAGTGGTACCAGCCCACGGGAGAGGTGATAAAACCCTTCCGCACCCGGAGTTATTACCACCCGGGAAAGGGGAAGAGAAATTGCTCTCGCCGCTGAGCATCTGCCACAGGGTTTTTCCTGGGTTTATGACTAACTGCGATCCACCCCCAGCCGTGCTTCCCCTTCCCACGCCCTCCCGCTGCCCCTCCAGCCCAGGTTGCCCTCCCTGGGTGACCGAGGGTGTCCCCAGTGTCCCCAGGGTGTCCTTGGGGTGTTCCCGGGCAGGCTAGGTCCTGTGACAGCGTTTGTTTGCACCTTAAACAGGGCAGGTGCCAGTGCCGGAGATCCAGCACGAGCTGCTCTCCCGCACCGCCCAAGCGTGCAATGTCACCCTGCGGTGCCGGGTGCCGGCCGGCAGCGATGCCAAGGTCGCCTGGCAGCTCGGCAGCTCCCTCGGGATGCCCTGGGAACAGCTCTGCAGGGACAATGATGGCCAGGATCTGTGCCTGGTCCTGCCTGCCAGCGCCTTCAACTCCGGCTACACCTGTGTGGCCCGAAATCCCATCCAGGAGCGGAACGTCTCCATCCGCCTGGGCACCCTGTGCCGGCAGCAGGGTAACCCCCCGCCCCGCACCCAGTCCCCAACCCGGCCGGGGGGGTCCTGGCACCCACCACGGCTTGTCCCCGCAGAGACGCGTGGCTCAGCGGAGTGGCCCGTGTGCCTGGTGCTGCTGGCCATGAGCGCGGGAGCCCTGCTTGGCATCGCCTGGCTGTGGAGGAAGAAGAGGAGGAAGAAAGCAGCCAAGGAAGGTGGGCGCTGCCAGGTTGAGGCTGTGTCCTCGCAGCCGGGATCCCTCGGCAAACAGCTGGGAAAGAGGGAACCGGCTTTTTCCTTTGCTGCGGCTCTGCCTGCCCTGCCCTGCCTGGACCAGGGCGGCTCCATCCCCCCCTTCCCCGCACCCCCGCTCCCCCCGGCCCCCCTCAGCTCATCCCCGCCTGTTCCTCTCTCCATAGCCGCCCCCACCTCCCGCTCCAGCGAGGATGCTCCGGCGGAGCCGGCGTACGCCGAGATCCAGAGGAGAACCCCCCCAGAGATGGAGCAGCTGGTGAGGCTGAGGGGCCGGGGCCGAATTCGGCTCCTGACCCATGGCACAGCGGTGCCAGGGCTGAATTTGGCTCATGCCAGGGCTGGGCTCCAGCTTCCAGCCCTTCCCTGCTGGGGCTGAGGGTCCCTCCCTGTCCCCGGAGTCCCCTGAGCCGGGGGTCACAGCCCCTTCCTCAGCCCCACCGCCCTGCAAGCAGCTCCCAGCATCGCCCCAAAGCTCCTCGTGCCGCACCCGGGGGGTGGGCAGGGAGGTGCCCCGGGGGGACATTGAAGGGCGCTTTCCAGGGCCGCCACGTCCCCGGGGGCTTGTCCCGGCTGGGGAGCGGCCGTGATCGTCCCCCCGCCCACGGGCTGCCGGCTCAGGGGGGTTCTCCCTGTTTTTTGGCCCCGAGCAGCGAGACCACCCCACCACCATCTACAGCCAGGTGCAGGCAGGCGCGGGCAGCCAGGCCGAGGCGTTCGCCTAACCTGCCGCGGCCGGTGAGTGCCGCTGGCACCTTGTCCGTGCCAGCGCCGGGGGGGCTCCGTCCCCGTCCCACCACCCCAGGAGGGACCCAGCTCTGTCCCTGCACTGCCTGTCCCCAATTTGTCCCCGAGCAGGACGGAGCGGCAGGACCGGGACCACCGAGCCCCTGTGACAGCGGGCAGGAGCAGCCACCGCACGGTGCCATGGACGGATGGACGCTCGTGTCCCCGCCATGGACAGACGGACGCTCGTGTCCCCACCATGACGTCTCCTCCTGCCCGCTCCCTGCCCCATGTCCCCCCCTCTCTGCCGCGGGAGCAGAGCGGGACTCGGGGCGCTGAGCAGCGTCCCTGGGGACTGCCCCATCCCCTTTCCCCAACCCCAAGAGCAGCCCAGCGGGGATGGGGGTGCAGGATGGGCTGGAGGGGGGGCCCAAACCTCCCCCCAACCCCTTGGCTCACTGGTGACCACAATAAAGGTGGCTGAAGGCAATTTGTGGGTGGATTCATGGGGGCCAAAGCCCCCCCCCCGGGGCATCC
This sequence comes from Pelecanus crispus, assembly GCF_030463565.1. Classification (NCBI taxonomy): domain Eukaryota; kingdom Metazoa; phylum Chordata; class Aves; order Pelecaniformes; family Pelecanidae; genus Pelecanus; species Pelecanus crispus. The sequence goes on from NC_134664.1 coordinate 4,503,773, forward strand.
AGGGACGTGGGGGCTCTGCAGCCTGGTGGGGGTCCCGGGCTGCCCCCCTGCCGCGGGGCGGGGGCTCGGGGTGATGGGGGGGGGACACGTGTGCGAGTGTCCAAGCTGGGGGGGCCCGGGGCGGTGCTCAGGGCTGGGGCTGGCACCGGGTGGGGCCCCGTCCCAAAGCGGCCCCCAGGAGCTGCAGTAAGGGGGGGGGGGGGGGCAGCACCCGGGGAGGGGGTGGAGGGAACAGCCCCTGGCTACCCGCGCCCCAGGGCCGCATCCTGCACCACTGGGTGCCCCCATACGGCCCCGGCCCCGTACAGCCAGGATCCTGCACAGCTGGATCCCCGCACAGCTGGATCCCGGTGAAGGGGGACCCAGGTACAGCAGGATCCCTGCACAGCTGGAGCCCCGCACAGCTGGATCCTGATGCAGTCATACGCCTGCACAGCTGGAGCCCCGCACAGTGGGACCCCTGCACCGCTGGATCCTCATCCAGCCACTCCCTTGCACAGCTGGATCCCTGCACAGCTGGAGCCCCGCACAGTGGGACCCCTGCACCGCTGGATCCTCATCCAGCTACTCCCTTGCACAGGTGGATCCCTGCACAGCTGGAGCCCCGCACAGTGGGACCCCTGCACCGCTGGATCCTCATCCAGCCACTCCCTTGCACAGCTGGATCCCTGCACAGCTGGAGCCCCATACAGTCGCAGGTCTACACAGCTGGATCCCAGTGAAGTAGGAGCCCTGCACAGCTGGGCCCCAGATACCAAGGTCCATGCACAGCTGGATCCCCATGCAGCCGGATCCTTACACAGTCATGTGCCTGCACAGCTGGATCCCCGCTCAGAGGGATCCTTGCACAGCTGGATCCTCGTCCAGTCACAGCCCTGCACAGCTGGATCCCTGCACAGCTGGATCCTCGTCCAGTCACAGCCCTGCACAGCTGGATCCCTGCACAGCTGGGTCCGCATACAGCCACACTCCCGTGCACCCCGATCCCCGCACCCCCGGATCCCCGCACCCCCCGATCCCCGCACCCCGATCCCCGCAGCCCGGTGCCGGCCCGGCGGGACCCCTCGCAGCGCCGGGCCCTTCGCTTTCCGCGCTCGTTTGTCCCTCGCCGCCACCCGTCGCAGCGCCGGGGCGGGGCGGGGAGGCGGGGCCCTGCGTGCGTGCGTGCGTGCGTGCGCGCGCCCGCCCCGCCGCCCGGGCCGGAAGCGGAAGCGCGTGGGAGCGTGCCCGGAAGTGTGTGGGCGGTGGCGGCGGTTCCGGTTCCGGCGGCCGTGCGGGGGAGGCAGCGGCGGCGGCGGCGGCAGCAGCGAGGCGAGCGGCACGCACCCCGCATCGGCACCGCGGCCCGGGCGCGCTCCGCCGCCCCACCGCACCCGCTCCACCCGCCGGACCCGGCCCGGCCCGCGCCGCCCCCGCAGGTGGGTCCCGGTGCCGGGCGCGGCCGAGCCGCCGCCACCGCCGCCTCCCGGCCGCCGGCGGGGCCGCCCCGTACGCGCGGGCTGGGTCGCGCTGGCGCCCGCGGGACCGGCTGCTGCCGGGGCCTCGGCGAGGAGGGGCCGAGGGACCCGGTTACCGGAGCGGGGCGGGGACGGGGCGCGGGTGCCGCCGGGAGGCCCTCGGCGAGGCGGAGGCCCTCGGCGGCGGCGCGGGGGGCGGGCGGGGGGAGGCGCCTGCTGGGGGCCTTGGCGGGGGTAAGCGGGGAGCCCCCGGTGAGCGGGGCCGCTGGGCGGGAGGGGCCGCGGGAACGGTGCCCGGCTGCGGAGAGCCGAGGCGGGGGGGGGGGAGGCTCCCGGTACCCGGGCCCCTCGGCACGTAGGAGGCCGGCGGGGGCGTGCGGTTGCCGGCGGCCGCGGGGAGGGTGGGCCCCGGTAGGCGGGAGGGCCCGGCCGGGGCGGGGGGGCGGCTCGCAGGCGGCTGGGCCCGGGGGGGTGGGGGGGTAGCGGAGACGGGGAGGCGGCGGCGGCGGCCTGGGCCCTTCCCGGGGCTGCCGCGTCCGGGGGGCGGAGGGGGGAGGCGGCGGAGCCGTCGCTGCCCCGCCCGGGGCAGGGGAGGGAGCGGCGCGGCGGGCGGGCAGGCCGGGGCAGGCCGGCGGCAGGGAGCGGAGGGGGCGGCGGCGGCGGTGCCTGTAACGGGAGGCCGGCTGCCCGGGCCCGGCCGCCGCCGCGGCGCCTCGGCTCCTCCTGGCAGCCATTTACATACTTTGAACATTTCAAAGCAGCAGAGCCCGGCGGGGACGGTGCCTGCCGGGGGCTTGTCTGGCCGCGGGCTGGGGGGGCTGCCCCGGAGCCGGCGGCTGTCGCTGCTGTTGCTCCCCGGAGCCCGTTTTACCGGGGGGTGGGACGCACAACGCCTGATTTCCGAGGCGCTGGCAGGTAGCGCTTCCAGCCGAGCCCACCTAAAGCGATTGGAATCAGATGTGCCGTCTGCGACGGGGAGCGGGAGCTGGGATTTTATTCCCCCCCCTCCCTTTTCCCTCGCTGGTACATCTGGGCGAGCTCAGCAGCTTGTGTATTTTGGCAGCGGAGCCCGTCTAGTAACAGAAGACAAACTGTGTTTGGCTTGTTTTGTCTGTCTGACGGCCCCGCCGTGCCGCCGCGTTTCGTTCGCGGGCTTTAACGGCAGGGCGGGAGGGAGGCAGGGATTAAACGTCAGCTTTTTGCGGCGGGGCGGAAAGACAGATGGGGATGATTATGGTCAGGGAGACCCCAGGCCGCGTCTTTGGGGCTGGGCAGGGTTGCGGCTCGAGGTGGCCTCTCCGGAGAAATTTCAAGTGCCGCCCGCGATAATGGCATGTCGGTGTCGCTGATGCCGATTTCTTTCTGTTTTGCAGTCAGCAGGAGGGAGAAAATGAAAGCAGGCTGCAGCATTGTGGATAAGCCAGAAGGAGGAGGAGGTAAGGAAGTCTAAAGGCTGAGTTGTTCAGCTGTTACGAATTCTTTTCCCAGGATAAAGGAGCTCAGGCGAGATTAATTCCACCTCTCCTAAAAGCTCTCATACGTGGGCAAAAGCCGTGTGTGAGTGAGGATTGATCAGACGTCTGCTCGATGGGCTGTCGGCAAGTTTTTAAGAGCGCCGGGTTTAATATGCAAATAAATCTTCCCGGAGATGTTTTATTTGTAAGGATTTGGGATCTCTAAGGTGGATTCCCTCCGGTCTGGTACAGCTCGTGCCTGTTTTTGTCTCCGTCGCAGCCTGTGATAATGGTGTAGGTGGCGTTGGAGCGTGATGCGACTTCTTCCACGCTGCCGGAGCCTGAAATTGTGGCCACGATGATTTGGGGGGGGGGGGGGGAACCAACAAAAAAAAAACCCAAAAGCCTTCGCGTTAGTAGTTGTGCTGGGAAACTATTCTGAGAAAGCCGAACTTGGCAGTCGCTCAGAAACATCTGCCGGCGCAGTCAAAGCTGGAGCGGGCTGCCGTGCTCTGAAATAAGGGGGAGCTGGAGTCCCTGAGAGCTCGCCGCCCTCACCCCCCATCAACATCAGCGCACCAAATGCTCCGATTGGATTATTTGCCTTATTTCAGCCACCTGGAGTCCAAATTGTAGCAATGTCTAAAGCTCTTGGGCTCCTTTCCACTGATTCTTACTCGTATGTCCCTTTCAGTTTTACCCTTTTTTTTTGTGGTGTTTAGGGATTCTCCAAGGAGAGGGGGCTAAAACGAGTGAAAAAATGAGCAGTAGAGTAGGAGAGCCGGGTTTCTCTGCTTCCACATTGAATGTTTAATAGAATTACAGCCCCCAGCGATGCTCTGTGGTCTTGCTCTGGAGAAAACATGATAAATATGCAATAGAGCTTGGCAGTTGTGAGCTCGTGTTGCTGTCTGAATGACTTTTTTTTCTTTTTTCTTTTTTCTTTTTTTTTTTTTCCCCTTTTGGCCCTTTCCAAGGTTATCATTTCCCAGAGTGGGCTTACAAGACTGAGTCCAGCCCCGGCTCCCGGCAGATCCAGTTATGGCATTTCATCCTGGAGCTGCTGCAGAAGGAGGAGTTCCGCCATGTCATCGCCTGGCAGCAGGGCGAGTACGGGGAGTTTGTCATCAAGGACCCTGACGAAGTGGCCCGGCTGTGGGGCAGAAGAAAATGCAAACCCCAGATGAACTACGACAAGCTGAGCCGGGCGCTCAGGTGAGCAGAAGTTTCCGTGGAGGTGAGGGGCTGGTAACGAGCCCTCCTTCTGTCCTTCCCTGCCTCACTTGTGCAGCTGACTGTAAATACTCAGCCCGTGGTTCGGTGGCACCTGCATTTCTGGGAGGTTTGAATGAAACTCTGAGTTCTGGGATGCCAGATTGCTTGGGTAGGTCTGGCTGACTTGGGTGTGATCAGAGGCACAGGGGAGGGAGTCCCTGGTTCACCGTGCCGTGTTCTGCGTCACGGTGCAAATTTGCACCTCTGGTTCAGGTTGTTATTATCAGGATGGCTTCCTTCGGGGGAGCTTTTCTGTCTCTTTTCTCAGCTTCCATTGCCGCTACTGGCTTGAGCAATGAAGGTGTGGGAGGAAACCAGAGGTGTTACTCTATTATCACACCATCAAGGGTACGGTTTCAGAGAAAGCAACTCCCCTTTCTAACATAACTTGTACCTGCCTCTTTACTGCTATATCCGTGCGAGGGAGAGGTTCGGTGCCAGTCCCACGGCGAGGGCCTGCACTGGGTGTTTCCCGAGCCCTGATGTCCTTAAGGACACGCTCTGGCCACCAGCGTCCTCATGTGTGAGGCGGGGGCTGCGTGTTCCTCACTTTGCGCTTCACAACTCCAAAGCCTCCAGTACAACTTTGCCCTCTTATTTAGAGCCTTCCATAGGGTTTGGGTTTTTTTCAGTTATCACTGTGTGTTTTGAAGTCAGACAGTGGAAAACTTGCGTGACGCTCTGAAGTATTTCAGCATTTCAAGCCTGTGACCTGCAGGAGCGGCTGGGTTCCTGACAGGTTCTGGCATTATCAATCTGTAACGTGGACTTCGCTGCCTTATGCCCTCTGATACCTCCTGGGTGGAGCTGACAAAGACAAACAAGGCAGCAAACACAAGAGTCTGGTACTGGAACAGGAAGGAAACAATAAATCGAATGGCACCAAGGCTGTAATTGGTGCATGGGAGTGGAAAATAGCCTCCACCTGCCAACACTGATCATGTCTTGGCATCTTGATGCCGAGCGTGACAGCAGTGGGGTGAGAGCACTGTGGGTATCAGCAGCCGCTTCAATTTGGGACCCGTGGCTCCTTCCCCGCTCCTGCTCGGAGCTGGCCCTGCTTTGTTTGGTGCGTGCTGTGGCAACAGGCGCCGTGTGTCAATCTGCCTGCTAAGAAGAGCGGTGGCGATGACCTGCGTGTAGCAGCTTTGTTTGTACACCAGTATGAGGAGGCTGAGGACAAACAGCGGTGGTGTAAGTGGGGAGGAGGCTGCGGTGGGGATTATACCCGCTGTCTCTCTGGCCGAGTTCTGCCTTCGTTTGGTGCCGCGAAGGTGAGGAAGGGAGGCTGGCCGGCGATCGGGGCTGGCTTTGAGTGCCTGCACTCCGCAGCCCTGATCAACGCTGCCTGCAAAGGCGAGGGGGTGGTTTTAATCCGAAGGTGCGAACGGGTGAACAGAAGGGAAGCAACTTGCTCACGGGCATGAGAGCAGCAGAAACCAACCCTCCCGATTTCCAGCTTGATGCCTGTACGCTGTTACAATACCCTGGGCCTTGAAGATTGCAGGAATAAAAAACAAATCTGAGGCTGTCTGGGTAATTTGGTCCCTTTTCCTCAGCTCCGTCGTTGCACTGAGTTTTGTTCCGCCCCAGCCCAGGTACACGTTCCCCTCTTGCAGGTTCTGTGTCTTAGCCCTGAATTTTCCCCTCCTGCTCTGGGTCCTGTAACGTTCCCCCGACAGTCACAGCCCACGTGGAGTGACCGCGCGTGTTTCGCTGGCTGCGGGGCACGCGCGTGGATGGGAATAGGGAGGTAGTGCCAGCGCCGCGTGGGATGCTCGTACGAGACCCCCCCAGCCCATGGCGCTGGTCCCGGTTTGGACAGGGGTGAGAACAGCATGTACAGGCTTGGCCTGTTGTTCAGCTTTCGCTTCCCTTCGGGGTCTCATCTTTTCCCACATGTTCTAAGGAGCACAATGACCTGTAAAACAGTTTGAAACCTACTGCTAAAGAATGTGTCAAAGGAATGGGTGTCGTTTGGAAGCTTCCCGATTGACTAATATTTTCTTGCACTAACAACATAAATTCTCTGGGCAGCTTCATTTTTGTAGGTACGTCGCGTGGATGTTGATGGCAGTAAAAGAAATGAGATCTTTAAACCCACCACCACGTGCTTTGATCAATCTCTTTAACTTTCGTTAACAGATACTATTACAACAAGAGGATTCTCCACAAGACAAAAGGCAAAAGGTTTACCTACAAGTTCAACTTCAACAAGCTGGTGATGCCCAACTACCCGTTCATTAACATTCGGCCTAACGGTGAGTGCGGGGTCGGGGCTGCTGCTTTTAACTGTCCCCGCTCCTGGCGTGTGGAACGGGGCCGGGATCGACCCCGCAGGCTCTGCAGATCACCTCTCGGTCATCTACGCCCGAAAGACTGCCGGGGCAATCAGCGCTGCTGTGGTGGGAATGTCTGGACGTTGATAAAGCCTTATCTGGAGCGCTCTTTCCCTCGGGTTTGTCACAGACGCATCTGCGGTTGTCTTCAGGGGAGACTGGAGGCATTTTGGTTTCCTATTTGAGCTTGCTTGCTGGACTGTCTTTATGGGTGCCACGGGTTTGCTTTGCTTTGCTGTCGGGGGCGGGTGTCCTTGGGATAAGAGGGTTTTAGTTCTGTTGCAGGGACCTTGCCTCACTCACATGCTTGTAACGTAAGTTTATGGTGCCATATAAATGTGACCCTTCTTGACAAGGAGCTTAGAGGTGCATGGCGAGGCATGCATGTGAGCGCTATCTGAAAGTTCGCGGCTTAACTCCAGTTTGCTCTCCTCCCTGCTTCTGCAAAGGCCCCTTGTTTGCTTCTGTTCTGCTCCTTTTGTATCAAAAGGAACTTTTCTTAACCAGCTTCTATCTAGAGTTCAGAGGAACGTAATAGCAAGCGCAGAGCAGTTTCCGGAGCAGAGTAGTAACTCTTCTGAGTTTGACTAAAATCACAAGTATTTCTCGATTCTCCCTGTGGCAGAACAGCGTGCTGACATTCAGGATAACGAAAAAGAGTTTGGGAAGGGAGCGTAATTGTTCCCTGCTCATCCTAAAAGGCCTTTGAGTCTATTGCCAGGAGCAGTAGCAGGAGTTCACTTTGGGTTTGTCCCAGAGTCAGCAGTCCTACTGTGGTTTCTCTGGAAGAGGGTCGTCCTTTGTTCACAAGATCCTTTTTGGTGGAGTTAAGTCCCCCCATAGCTAGATTTCTACAGCTGGGGTGATTGCCTGCATAACTGCGCAGCCACCACGCAACCAGGGAAATTAGTGGCCATCGAGTCCATCAAAAAAAAAAACCCAACCTTCTGGAAGTCATTACGGCGAGGCCCGAGACTGCAAACTCTCCGCAGCAAAGAAAGCGCGAACGCAGAGGCGCCTGAATCAGCCTTTCTCACAGCACTGTGTGCTCAGTTCTCACCTCATGAAGAGTGCCCCAGGGGAAGCCTTGAAGATTCGTCTAGCAGGGAGAGAGCAGGGGAAAGTGGGGATTGAATGTTGACTCTGAAACCCCAGCGGCTGAGAAAAACAGGTTACGTGTGGGCAAGAGTATTTCTCATCGGCGCTCGTGTAGCCTGTGCCTACGTACGGCGGTGACTGCTCGTTGATCTTGGCAGTCGAAGCGACCTGCATCCCTCCCCACCCCTGGGGAGTCCCAGCTGGGCGCGAGCACAAATGTGATTCCAAGGCATTGTCTGCTAAGCAAACAGTAACCCCAAAACGGGGCCGGGAGAGTAGAAATATTCATAAAGGCGTTCTGCCTCACCTGTGTGGGACACACTGCCTTTATGGCAGCGGGGAGAAGGAAATGTATTCTCCAGGAGTCCCTAGCCAAAGCATGGGGGTGTAAGATGTAGTATGAAGCTGCACTGCAAATCTGTAATTACTTGCAGCAACGAGTCTGGGCAGTTCCAGCTCAATATTGCTCACTGCTGTTCCTTTTCCCTGTTTGCAGCCACTCCCTCCTATCTCTGGGGCATGCATTTAAAAAAAGAAGTTTGGAGAACTGGAATGCACTTGTCTAATTACAACCTGTTTTCTTTCCTTCTGGCTGGGATGGGGGTTGGGATATCAAACCTGTTTGGGGCACTGGGATCAGGTTTCTTCTCTCGGCTCTCACTCGCGCAGTTTTGAAGGGAAGGGAGAATCAACAGGCGCGTTGTGGAGGTGAGAAAGCGGGTGGAAGAATTTGCCTGAATATGGCTCGTTATGGCACGAGTAAGTCGTAGACAGGCGGCTCTGTAGGCACGGCAGTGGAAGCGGAGCCAGCGCGAGCTGGCAGCTTTACTGGCAGAAGCGTCGGAGAGAAGACGTCTTCCCAGAAAAGCACAAATCAGTGACTTTCAGTCAGCCCGGAGAGCTTGAGGTTTACCAGCAGCGCTTCTGCCGGTGGCGTTCGAGCACGATTGCTTAACTGTGCTCCTAACGCACTGTCGTCGAGACGTTTTCTGGTTAAACCAGAGTGAGAAGGTCAGGGGAGGGCGTCTGAAAGTGGAAGTTATTTCAGTGGCACTGGAGGTTCACGAAACCTCAGCCGGGGCGGAGAGATGAGAAGATTCATCCCCAGCCGTGGCGAGGTTTTGAGGTGGGCAGGGGAGACTGGAGCTATGCAGGGGAAGGGAGCAGATGGGAAAGGCACCTCCCATCTAATCGTCTGCTGCATTGTTGATAGCGCGTGGTATTTTTGTGTTACTCTTCCAAATGCCCGCGGGTGCAGCCCCAAAAGCAGCTCTTTACCTGTGATTTAACTCCCTCGGCAACTGCGCTCTTAACTCTCTCCTGTACTCTTTCTCTTCCCCCCTCCGTCCCAGGTGTCGTGCCACAGAGCGCTCCTCCTGTCCCCACGGCTTCGTCCCGCTTCCATTTCCCACCGCTGGACAGCCACTCTCCCACTGAAGATGCCCAGCCCAGTCGGTTCTCCGGTGGGTCCCTGGTCCCATCCAACCCAGAAGCGTTGGGTGACGGCGGCGAGAGGAAGCCGGACATGCCGGAGCTGGAGGACGGCTCCTCGGATTGGCGCCGTGGCGTGGATCTCATGGCCTCGCGCAACGCCGTGGGCGCTGGTAGCGTCAACCACCAGAAGCGCAAGCCCGATATTATGCTCCCTCTCTTCACCAGGCCCGGGATCTACCCGGATCCTCACAGCCCCTTTGCCGTGTCCCCTCTGCCGGGGCGCGGCGGGGTCCTAAACGTCCCGATCTCTCCTGCGTTGTCCCTGACTCCCACCCTTTTCTCCTACAGCCCCTCTCCGGGCCTCAGCCCCTTCACAGGTAGCAGCTGCTTCTCTTTTAACCCCGAGGAAATGAAACACTACCTGCATTCGCAAGCTTGCTCCGTCTTCAACTACCACCTGAGTCCGCGGACTTTCCCCCGCTATCCGCTCATGGTGCCACCACTACAGTGCCAAATGCCCCTCGAGGAGCAGCCCCAGTTCCCCATCAAGCTACAGCCTCCCCCCGTGGGGCGCAAAAACAGGGAGAGACTGGAAAGCGCTGAGGAGCCGGCAGCCCCCCAGCTAGCTACTCCTCCTCCCAGGGTCAAGGTCGAGCCCGCAATGGACAGGGAGGCAGAGTCCGAAGAGCCACCGGCGAAAGGAAAAGACAGAAGCGAGAGAGAGGAAGGCCCTGGCGCCGCAGCCAGCCTGGAAGAGGAGAAAGGGCCTGTGTTCGCCAGACCAGCTGCCCCGTCGTGGCACCCAGCCCCACCGGCAGCCACCCAGGCCGCCTTCTCGGCTGAAGAACCCCAGGAGCAAGGGGAGAGCAGCGGGGAGAAGTCATCCCGAGAGTCTGCCGGAGAACCGGGGGTGCAGGAGAAGAGAGAGGATGCCCTGATGCCTCCAAAGCTGCGTCTCAAGCGCCGCTGGAACGGTGACCGGCAGGCGGACGTCCCTGAGGAGCGCCAGAACGGCCGCGTCCACTGGAACGGGGCGCTGGGCAGCCCGCACCTCACGGCCGGTCCCAAGGCCGTGACGGCCACGGCTGCCTCTGACACCTAAGCCCGGGGGAGCCTCGCAGTCCGTCTGCGCTGAAAACATCTGTGTATTTATGTAGCAAGGTTGCAGAGTGTGGGGGGCGGGCGGGGGGCTGGGGCTAGCCTGGTTTGGTAATTCTAGAAACTAGGGGTTTTGTGTTCTTTGTTTTCATTGTTGAATTGCAGGTGAGACGCGGTTGTCTTGCTCCGATTAGGAGAGGCGAGGGAAGCCGGCCGCCCTTGTGCGCGAGCTTCAGACCTTGCACGAACTCCAGCGGGGTTGAGGCCTCCACCGGGACGGAGGAACTCCGGACACGGTCTATTTTATATACGCTCTAGTATTTATAGAAGCAGGAATCTATGAATTCATCTAGTTCCCCTTTTTATTTTTTTTTATATATGGAGCCTGGCGCGATGGTGGGAGAGGATTTCCTGCCCGTTCGAGACGTGCCGTGCGTCAGCCTCGGAAGCCGTCTGTATTTTGGGGGGTGCCGGGGGCCGGGGCGAGGGAATATTGCACTGTCTGCGGAGCGGGGAAGGTTGCAGAATGACACAACTTGGAAAGTCGCCGCTGCGCCGGCAAGGTGGGACGCTGCTGGAGAGGGAGCCGCGTTCCCGGCGAGCGGATCTCGGTAGTGCTTCAGGATACGTTAGTCGTCCTTTTCGCCTTTCTGAAATACTGCAGAAGCCATGAGCAAAATATTAAAAAAAAAAAAAAAATCTTTCAGGGAAGGGAGTGGGGTGGGAAAAAAGAATAACCTAATGCCTTTAATATACGCATTAAAATGTACCCTAGGTGGTTTTTTTTTTTTCTTCCTAATTGTATGGGTGGAGTTGGGAGTGATTGGAAGATTAACACTGAAATGATTGTGGTGAGTTCATAGAGAAGGAATGACAGGAGCTTTGTTAAATCTTATTTCCTTTGTTTGGTTCCCCTATCACTTTGACTCATGCCTTAACTACGTGTACACTTTATGCGAGCAGGGTCTATTGACAGAAGCAGCCGGTGCGGGAGCCAGATGCGTTTGGCTGAGGTTGGGTTTTGCGGAGGTTTTGGATTTTGCCTGATGATGGAGGAGCGGCGGAGAGCGTGGTGGTTGCGGGAGCGGAGGGGCGGCCGTGCCTGCCGGGCTCCGTCTCCGCAGGCTGGGTCGAGGCGGGGGTCGCGGTGTAAATCTCGCTGTATTTTTGCTATAAATCTGCTATTTCCCTACGCAGCTGCGTTTCTTGTTAGGCTGATTAACTTAGGCTCCGGATTACACCGAGGAACGCGCTTGTCTCCCACTGCGTCAGGACGAATCCCTAACAATTCCTTGAAAGGAGCTTGGAAACAACCGATCTCCGCAGGGATAGAGCTGTATCCAGAGAGCGGCTGATTATTCACGCGGTCGTAGGCGAGAGGCGTGCGCGGGCAGATTTCTCCAGTCGAGGACTCAGTAACTGTTGTAGGAGGGAGCGTGTGTGAGCACAAGATTATTTGCAAACGCTATTAGGCAGGTAGACGGGGCTGGTGGGGCCCCGCTGAAACGCGGTGCCGTGCGTGGTACCCGGAGCGGTGCCGGGGGACGCGGGGGCTGTAATCCGCTTACCTGGGCGAGCCTGGCTCCCCAGACCCCCGGCACCTGGATTTACCTCCACGGCCGGCGCGGAGGAAAGGGGGAAGGAGCCCCTCGATCCGGACCCCCGGCCCCGGAGAGGGGGTCAGCGAGCGAACTCAGGAATTAGAAACACGAGGCCTTTCCCAGCAGCGATGCATATCGATGCATATCGTCGCCCCCTTTGCGCCCAAGTGCCCGAGCCCGCGGGTGCCGCTCCCGACTGGGGAGGGGGCCGGGGCGGGGGGGAGCTGCCCTTCTCGCCCGTCATTTGAGGCAAAAAAAAAAAGAAAAAAAAAAAGATAAAGTTGAACTGTTTGGCTTTAAAAGTTTGTAATCGGTTCTGGGGAGGGGAGGGAGGGGGTGTCGTCGTCTTCATAGCCATTGCACTGCAAACCGGGAGCTCCGCGTTCAGGGATAAAGGACTCAGGTTCTCAGGACAACGGACCAGTGACCGGCTGCGGGTGCCGGGCTCCGCTTCGGAGGGCGGGGGGCAGCCGGGCCCCCCCGCCGCCGGCAGCGTCCCCCGCGTCCCCGCCGGCTCAGGGTCACCTCGGTGCGAGGCGGGGGCTCCTCCCGACCAGACTTCACCTTGCCTGGCAGCAGCCTCAGAGGAGGGCGCTTATAAATACATTTTAAATAATTAAAAAGAAAATTATATATATTCCGATGTGCCAAAATATTTAAACTTGTAAAGTTTAAATGGTTGAGATCTCAACGTCCACCTGTATTAATTAATCAAGAGCATGTTAATGTTTAAACCATTTTTGCTTTGTTTAGTCGTAGAGAATCTGTAGGAAAGAGACTTTAATCGGACAACCAGCAGTGAGCCAAGATTTTGGGGGGGGGGGGGGGGGGCGATCAAGACGGGGCAGGGAGGATTGGCCACGCGTCTCCCCGCGGCGGCGAGCGTGGCGGAACTTAACGAGCTGCAGAGCCGACACGAGCCCCGGGCTGGGGCTGCCGTGCCCGTCCCCTCCCCGAATCCCGGGGAGGAGGAGGAGGAGGAGGAGGAAGAGCCCCTCTCCAGAAGCATTAACCTCGGCGGCCGATCGCGTCGCCCGCCTGGCCTGCGGGAGGTTCCACCCGTTGCTCGGTTGTCCCTTGTTTTTATTTATTCCATAATTATGTTTTTGTTTTTAAAGTAACTTTTTTTTTCTCTCTCTCTCTTTTTGTCTTATGGATCCTGGTGGGTTTAAAAATATGAATATCTTCTTTTGGTTTGAAATAATCGTAATCAGATTGTTTAAAAAAAAAAAAAAAGTTCGATTTTTAGAGTGCTTTTAAGGAGAAAGTATTTACTGATAGCAAGTTGTTGTTTTGTTTTGTTTTTTTTTTTTCCTAAAAAACAAATCACTTTTCCTGAGGCATGTTCTTTGACTTTACTAGAATTGATTCAGCAGGGATTAGTGTGGATGCATACACGTACGGCGGGGACGTGGTTAGCTTGAGCTGTCTGTCCACGGAGAGCAGGATTGAACGTGTGTGTATATGTACATAACAATGTAAAGTAGTCTTTAAATACTCCATTGTGCAGTGCCTTTAGACGTTCCACTTTCTATAAAGTCTTCAAAAAAAAAAAGTTTGCATATATATATTATATATATATGATGTAATGTTATAGAAATATATGTATAATATACATATTTTTTCCAGGGGTATCTGATAGCTCTGTATTTTGTTATGGAAGTTGAAAGAAAAAAAAAAAGTATTTTACCTCAAATTAAAAAGTTAAATAAACCTTTTAAATAAGCATTTCTGCTGGTAGCTCGGTTCTTGGGGGGTTTCGCTCTGGGGCCGGGGCTGATGCCGCTTGACCGCCGTCTCTCTGAGTCTTTCCTAGCGACGAGGCCGCGTCCGGATCCACCGCGGATCAAGATGCTCCCAGCTCGATTCCGGAGAGGAGCGTCCCGGTGACCCGCGGCTCTGCCCTCGACCCCCGCGCTCCGGCTGCTGCCGTCCCTGCTCCTGTCGCAGCATCCGAAACCCCGCAGGGGTTTTCCCCAGGTAATCGCCACCCCAGCCCCCCGGAACGCGGCACCGCTGCTGGCAAAGCCTCCGGCGATCCCAATTCCCGCAGCCCCGCGGCCCGGGGCGGCTCTGCCCGGGGATGGACGGAGCTCTGCCCACGGCTGCGGGTTGGGAAGACCCCGAGTGCCGCCGGGCGGGATGCGGGGATGCGGGGCTGGGCCAGCCCCGGCCGCGCTCTTGTAAAGTCGGGTTTAAACGCGGCGAGACCCGGCTCAAATCCCTGCTCCGAGGCCGGCGGCGCCTTCCCCTGGCCGGGCCCGCGGCCAGCCCTGCCTGGCTTTTGGGATTTCTCCAGTGGAAAGGGGCTGGGACGGGGAGGTGCTGGCGTGGGGGACCCCGCGCGGGCTGGGACGGCAGCTCAGGGCTTGCTTTTTATTTCCTTTTTATTTTATTTCTGAGCACAGGAAGGGATCTGTGTCAGGAGAGGATTAGGGGATGGAGCTCCTGACTCAGCCCTGTGCTTACGCGGCGGGGCTCTGCTCTGCGGCCGCCCCCTTTCCGGCCCTTTCTTATTAATATATTATTATTAACTATTCTTGTTATTCTCTCGCAAATGGCAGGGGCACGGCTGGGGCAGCGGCACCGGGCACGGGGCAGCTTGAGCCCGGCAGCCCCCCAGCGCCCTCCCGTCTGCGCCGCGCTCTTGGAGGGACGGAGCTGCCCGGCGAGAGCTTTCCGCTCCCTTCCTCGGTCACACAATTAATCTAATAGCAAGTATATTTAATTAAACACCCATTAATTCCAAGGACACAGGCGCTAGGGTCCTGACAGCCGGCTAATCCTCATGGTGGATATTTTTTTTTATTTATCAATCGCTACTTATCAATTAGGTGTGATTCAAGACCCTGGTTTTGCTGTTGCCGGTGGCTGTGCCGAGTGCGGTGGCTTTGGCGGTGCTCCCAGGCCAGTCTTGGGCGGGGGGGGGGGGGGGGGGGCAGATCTGAGACATTTTTGGGAAAGGTCCTGTTTGGAAGTTTGCAAAATGATCATTGCAAAAAAAAATCCCGTTGTGCAACGAGGCAGCGAGTGCAGGAGCCGGAGTCGTCCCTGCCCCGGGGGTGCTGCCGGCCCCTGCGCGGGATCAGGCCCCTCCTGGGGAGAGAGCGGCCAGGAAAATACGGGGAAAAACCACACTTTTGCAGATGCTTTTCCAGCTTCTTGATTAAAAGGGAAAGCTGCAAATGCTCGTCCAATTTTGTGATGAAGACAAACCCCCTTCCAGCCCCGCTGAGGATTCCTCTGGAGCGGAACGCTGTCTGCTTTCCAGGGAAAAATAAGCGAGATTTGAGCCCGAACTGGAAAACTGAAGCTTAATCTTTAGAAATTTCCAGCAACATCCAAGCGGGATGAATTTTCTGAAGCGGCCCCGGCAGCTCGTGCCGGGAGCCGATGGCAAAGCTGATGAAGAGTTCGGAGCCGGGGCCGCGCTCCCAGCCAGGTGCTCCCCTCCCGAACGCCGCCCGGCCAAGAGCCGAGTTCGGAGCCGGGGGCCGGGAAAGCCCCCCCGTGCCCTTCCTCTTCCATTGCCGCTCGTCGCTCCCTTCGCCAGAGCTGCGCTGGCTCCGGGGGGATCCCGCAGCCTCTCGGGGCAGAGGTTTTTGGGGCGCAGGCTGCGATTCGGGGCTCCCCATCCTCATCCCAGCCCTGGGAGTGAGTCCCTTTGGGGAGCAGGGTGGAGGGTGAAGCGGGACGTGAGCTGCATCTCCCTCTGTGCCTCCTCTTCATCTTCCCTCCTTCATCCCCCTTTTCCCCCTTCCTCCTCGCCTGCCGGGCGGGGGGAGGCTGCCGGCACTACTCCGTGCCGCTCCTCCGTCTCGCCCGCATCCATCAGGTAATTGCTTTCTCTCCCATTTGGCCTCCGCGCTTGCTCCAGCTCGTGGCCATCTCCCGGGGGGGCCCAAAACCCGCGCCGGGGGCCACGTGCCGTCATCTCTTTCTCCCGGCATCAGCCCCCGTGTCCCCCAAGCCAAGACCCCCGCGGTTACGCCAAGCCCACGGCATCCACCGCGACGTGACGGGAGCAGAGCCCGGCCTCCCCGGAGCAGCTGGCGGCCAGCCCTGCGCCTCCGACCGTGCCCCCGGCTGCGCCGCGCCTGCTCCATCCCGGCAGGTTTGGGGCGAGGAGATCCGCGGATGGCGGCACCGTGTCCCCACCGTGTCCCCACCGCGCCCCTCGGCACCCAGCTCCCAGGCGCCGGCACCGCTGCCGGCTGCTGCGGCTCCAGCCCCGCAGGGCGTCAATCGGAGCCCTGGAAAAGGAAAAACGGGTTTAAGAAACAACCCCACGGGGTCTCCCCTTCTCCCTCGGAGGCGCAGGAGCCGCAGCGGGGTCTGGGGCAGGGCCGGGTCGGGGGTCCCCCTGTCCCCAACTCGCTCCACGCCCCGCCGGGATCGCCGCTGTGCCCGTGCTCTTGCTCGCAGGCTGCGGAGGTGAAACGGGAAGAGGGGGCCGAGGCTGCGGGGGGAGCCGGGCTGGCACAGACAGCCCCGGAGCTGCTCCCCGACCGCGCCCCGCAGCGTCGCACCGTGGCCAAGCGTCTCCCCGATGCCGGAGCGCCACGCTACCGGGGTCACGGCGGGCTGGGTGATGCGGCACGGTGGGGGGAAACCTCTCCGGGACTTTCCAAAGCCTTTCCGGGGATGGATGCCCGGCTCGGCAGGGCGGGGGGACGCTCGCGTGCAGCTGGGCGCGTGGGAGGTCCCCGCCCCGAGGGCCGGGAGCTGCGGCCCCACTGGGGATTTCCCCGTGCCCTCTCCGCTCCACGCTCACAGCTCCCCCGGGGTCTCTTCTTGGCACCCCCACCCCCAAATTTATCCCCGGGGTCTCTGCTCCCCATGGGGAGCTGGCCGGGAGCACCCCCCGGCTCAGCAGGAGCCTGCTGCTCTTGGAACCTCCCGAATTCACAGGTGCAATAAAAGCCCAGAGCTCTTTCATCCAGCCCCAGCCTCCTCTTAATGGCAATTAAAACCACCTCCAGCCCCACTCCTGCCTGGGGTGCTGTTAATCCTCCCTTGGCACCCAACAGGCACCTCCGAGAGGCAGAGCGAGCTCTCCCGCCCGGCTGGCCGGAGGGATGAGCCTCGCTGTCCCGGCTCTGCGAAGCCCCGGGGCCTCATCCTGCCCGGCGCGTGGGCTTTGCACGACGTCGGCCGCGGCCAAAAAGGGGCCTGGAGGCGGCCGTGGGCTGGGGGGGCTCACGCTGCGGCAGACGGGGGGGTGCTGGAGGGGGCTGGGGCGTGCGAAAACGTGAGCGAAATGGGTTTATTACCGGGAGTCTGTCGGCGCGATTGCTATCGATCGGCAGCTGTCACCTTCCATCCCCGCTAATGGGACCTGAAGGGGCTTTGGGAACCGGAGCGGGGCTGCGCCCGCGTGCTGGCCTCATCCTGCTCCCGCCACGGTGCCCCAGCACCGCCTGCCCTGCCTCCTGCCTCTTTCCTCCCTTTTCCTTTCCTCTGCTGGCTCTTTCATCGTTTTCTGCCAATTCTGCCTTTCCTCCTCTCTCCCCACCTCCAGTTCACCGCGTCCTCTTGCTCTTCGTCTCCCCCCTCGCCCCGTCCCTCGTCTCAGATCAGCCCCCTCCGCTTGTCTCCTCCCTCCTCCCCTTTTCATCCTGCTTCTCCCTTTTTCTTTATTTCTCCCCCTTGCTCCCCAGGACCGGCCGCTCCCCTCCACCCCGACCCCTCGGCTCGGCTGCCGACGTCCATGGCCATCCCTGGCTGGGCTGCCCACTCCCGACCCACCTCTTGCTTTTCCCCCCTTCCCACCCCACCTCATCTTATTATTATTTTAATTTGCGAGGTCTCCCGGCGGGGGGAGCTCATTAACCCATGAGAAATGGCTTAGTGAGCCCGGCTCGCGCCTTGTGGCTCCATCAGGGGCAGGTGGGGACGCCTTGGTGGGCTGCCGGCGGCTGGGTTGGGCGAGGCGCCGGGGCTGGGCTGGGAGCATCCCCCGGCTCTGCACCGGGAGCATCCCCCGGCTCTGCGCCGGGAGCATCCCCCGGCTCTGCGCCGGTGCACGGGGCGGGGGAAGCGGTGTGCGGGGGCCAGGGCACGGCGGGTCGGTGGTCCGGCACCGGCACCGCTGCCTCCCCGTCCCGCTCGCTCCCGGCGTGCTCCAGGTGTTCAAGTCTGAACAGATAGCGAGCTGCCCGGGCCCTTCCTCCCAATTACGAGGAGGGAAAGCAAAGGAGCGGGAACTTGCCCGGCGCTTTGGTAGGCAAAGCGCTTGGCGCTCGGGGCCCTGGCACCGCGCCACCACGGCTGACGGTGTCGCAATGGGTGGGCAGCCGCAAGCCGGCTACACCCTGCGGGATTCGCAGCGAGCTCCTGGATCGGCAAGAAACATTTGCCGGCTCCACCCGGCCTCCGCGCTGCCAGGGCGCGCCTGGCTGGCTCCGGCTGGGCTCGGGCCGCAGGCAGGAGTGCTGCCGGCGGAGCTGTGCCGGCTGGGAGCGGGCAAAGCCCAGCCCGAGCGCCGGGGAGGTGCCGTGGGCACCGTGCTGCTGCCCGCGGTGGGGGCGTCCCGGTGAGCACGGCCGTGCTTCCTGCCGCGGCGTGCCGTGGGCTTGCTTCCCAGTGGGAGCCAGGCAGGGAGACGGACGGGTGCCTGGGGCGGGGGCTCTGGGCACCGGCCAAGCTCTCCGGTGGTCGGGAGACGGATGCGGCACGGGGAGCCGGGAGGTTTTCACTCCAGCCCTGATGCCCTGGGCGCTCTGGACCCAGACAACTCAAATCTGCAGCATCCCTGGGACTCCCGAGGGGATGAGCACGCACGCGGGACGCCCCGCACCCATCTCGCACACCCCTGGCTCTCCCACGCCATCCATCAGTCACCCCCGGCCTGTATTGCTTTCCATCGCGTTAGCCTCGCTTGATTTCACCAGCAAACAGCCCTGGGATTTAATTCCACGGCACCAGGCAGAGCGGGATGCACAGGGAGGGATGCTGCTCCCCTCTGTCACCGCCGGCTTCCCGGGATGGCGGAGCTGAGCGCGGCTGGTCCCCACAGCTCCGTGCCCCAGCCCCTCCTCGCCCAGCCTTCCCCTCCGGCTCCCGGCTTTTTCCCATGGCCAAATCCCTCCCGGCTCGGATGCGACCCTGCGCCGCTGGAGGAGATAAATTGGAGAGGGTTCCGTCACCTTTCCGGCTGCCGGGCATCACCCGCTCCTCCCGGATCACGGGGATGGGCAGCGCAGGCAGGGATGGGCTGCCGGCCCTCTTGGTGCCTCTGGGCTTCGTGCGTGGCTCCGGGAGGGTTTTCTGGAGGCCTCCGGGGCTGGTGAGACCCCAGCGTGGCCAAAACGTCCCTGCCAGACCCCGCTTCTGCGGTGGGACCCCGGTGCCCCGGTGCGCAGGGAGCTGCATCCCCATCCCTCGCCAGGACTGGATGCGAGGAAGAGGAGGAGGAGGATGGCGACGGCAGCGGTGGGCAGCCCGCGGCTGGTGAGGGGTTAACGCAATCGTCTGTGCAGCCACAGCCGCCCTCCCCGGAGCGAGCGCAGCAGGACTGGGTTTTCATTTTAAGTGACCCTAACATGGTGAAATGCATCAGGGCAGGTGCGCCGGAGGCGGGCAGCGGGCAGGCGAGACGGACACCGGGCGCCGGCGGGAGGTAGGAGACCCCCGAGCGATCCGGCGCGGACACTGGGAGAGGCACCGCCAGCCCTTCCCTGGCAGCGCCCCGGGGCTCCCAGCACCCCCGGAGCCGCGCTCGCTCCTGGTGCGGGTTGGATGCCCACCGCGATGACACCGGAGCGGGCGCAGGGCACAGCTGGGTGCCCCCGACACCCCAATTCCCCCAATTCCCCCCACGGCTCCCACCCACGCGCTGGGACGTCCCTTGGTGGGCGCTCGGGGCCACCGTGCCGGCCTCGTGCTGCCGAGGCTGCTCCGTGCCTCCACCTCTGCCTGCAGGCGGGGATCACTGCGGGCGGGGTTCGGCATGGGCAGGGTTTGGCACAGGAGGGGTTCACTGCAGGCGGGGATCACTGCAGGCAGCATTCGGCACAGGCGGGGATCACTGCAGGCACCGTTCGGCACAGGCAGCGTTCAGCACAGGCAGGGTTCACTGCAGGCAGGGTTCGGCACAGGCAGCGTTCGGCACAGGCAGGGTTCGGCACGGGCAGGGTTCACTGCATGCAGGGTTCGGCACAGGCAGCGTTCGGCACAGGCAGGGTTTGGCACGGGCAGGGTTCACTGCATGCAGGGTTCAGCACAGGCAGGGTTCGGCACAGGCAGGGTTCGGCACGGGCAGGGTTTGATGCGGGCAGGGTTTGGTGCGGGCAGGGTTTGGCACGGGCAGGGTTCGGCACGGGCAGGGTTCGGCACGGGCAGGGTTCACTGCAGGCAGCATTTGGCACAGGCAGGGTTCACTGCAGGCAGGGTTTGGCACGGGCAGGGTTTGGCACGGGCAGGGTTCACTGCAGGCAGCGTTCAGTGCAGGCAGGGTTCACTGCAGGCAGGGTTCACTGCGGGCAGGGTTCGGCACAGGCAGGGTTCGGCACGGGCAGGGTTCGGCATGGGCAGGGTTCGGCACAGGCAGGGTTCGGCACAGGCAGGGTTTGGCGCGGGCAGGGTTCGGCACAGGCAGGGTTTGGCGTGGGCAGGGTTTGGCACGGGCAGGGTTCACTGCAGGCCGCATTCAGTGCAGGCAGAGTTCACTGCAGGCAGGGTTTGGCGCAGGCAGAGTTCACTGCAGGCAGGGTTCGGCGCAGGCAGGGTTCAGCACGGGCAGGGTTCGGCACGGGCAGGGTTCGGCACGGGCAGGGTTCGGCATGGGCAGGGTTCACTGCAGGCAGAGTTCACTGCAGGCAGGGTTCGGCGCAGGCAGGGTTCAGCACGGGCAGGGTTCGGCACGGGCAGGGTTCGGCACGGGCAGGGTTCGGCATGGGCAGGGTTCACTGCAGGCAGGGTTCGGTGCAGGCAGGGTTCGGTGCAGGCAGGGTTCGGCACGGGCAGGGTTCGGCACGGGCAGGGTTTGGCGCAGGCAGGAATGGGTCTGGTTTTCCATTTTCACCAGTTTCATCAAATCAAGGGCATGGTTTCCCCGTTCGCTCGGATCGGTGCCCCTGCGCCCGTCCCCCCCTTGCTGCCAGCTCTGAAGAGGATTTGGGCAGCGAGGGAAAACCCCAGAGAGCTTTGAGGATTAGGGCTGGTCTCGGGGGATGAAGCTGATGATATGCCAGCCCAAATCCCGGCCCCGCTCCTCACAGCAGCCGTAAGAGCTCCACGGTCAGGAGCCGGATCCAGTGCCCCCCTCCCCCCCAGCACGGCCGGCCCCAGGATGGCCGTAACCAGCCCCGGGGTGGGTGCATGGAGCCCCAGGGTGGGTGCATGGAGCCCCGGGGTGGATGCATGGAGCCCCGGGGTGGGTGCATGGAGCCCCGGGGTGGGTGCATGGAGCCCTGGGATGGATGCATGGAGCCCTGGAGTGGGTGCATGGAGCCCTGGAGTAGGTGCATGGAGCCCCAGGGTGGATGCATGGAGCCCTGGGGTGGGTGCATGGAGCCCCGGGATGGGTGCATGGAGCCCCAGGGTGGATGCATGGAGCCCCGGGGTGGGTGCATGGAGCCCCGGGGTGGATGCATGGAGCCCCGGGGTGGGTGCATGGAGCCCTGGGATGGATGCATGGAGCCCCGGGGTGGGTGCATGGAGCCCTGGGATGGATGCATGGAGCCCCAGGGTGGGTGCATGGAGCCCCAGGGTGGATGCATGGAGCCCCGGGATGGGTGCATGGAGCCCCGGGATGGACGTATCCAGCCCTGGGATACAGGAGGGGACCGAGCCGGGGACAGACGATGCCACCGTCCCAGGACGTGGCGTGCCCGGGGACCAGCCCAGCCCCGGGGACCCCCTCAGCCCCTCGCCTCTATGTTCCCAGCCCTGTGACTTTCTGATGTGACCTTCATCCCCTTGTCATCCTCCCCCCAGCCCGGTTAGGGTTTCTGTTTGAAACCTTTTAAATCCCACGGTCCCAGGAGACTGAAGGACGGGAATGAGCGGGGCCGGGGAGGGAAGGGGGAAACCGCCGTGAGCATCGGGGGATGCTCCGAGCCCGGGATGGGGCTCCCCGCCGGGGTGCGGGGCCGGACCCCACGGCTTGGGGGGCTCCCGGCCCCAGGAAGCGGGGGGTGACGTGCCACCGAGGGCGGCTGCGGTGATGCTCCGCTCCCTTCCCTCCATCCCCTGGCCCATGGCTGGGATGAGCCCCAGATCTGCCCCCCCGGCCCCGCTGGGGTCCCCTCCCGGCTCCTGCCTGTTCCGATGCTCCCTAATCCGCTTGTTTTAATAGCATTAAATGCTTTGAAACAAAGAGGCCCTTCACCTCTGCCTGCCCGGGGGGCCGTGCCCCCCAGGGCGGGGGGGGCTGCCTAAGGAGATTGCAGTGGGATTTGGGAGAGATGAAGGGGCGGGAAGCCGGCCCAATCCCAGCCGGGACAGCCGGCCCTGCGGAGCAGCCCCAAATGCTCCCCTGCACCCCCCGGCTGCTCCCCCCGGCTGCTCCCCCCATCCTGGGGGGACCCAGGCGTCCTGGCTCCCTGCCCACCCCCACAGCACGGCCCCCCCGCCCCGATCTGGAGCCCCCCCCCCCAGGGCTGGGGCCCCACTCGGCTCCTCTCCCCCCAATCCGGGGGGGACCCTCACCCAGGGTCGGGGCACCTGGGAAAACACCGCCGGGGCTCACGGGGACCCCAGCCCCCCACCCTGCCCCAGGGACTTGAAAGAGGCATCGAGGCCCTCGCTAACGAGATGGAGAATAAACGAGGAGAGGAAAGCACATTCGGAGAGGGGGAAAAACCGGGCACGAAGCCTTTCCACCGCTGCCCGAGCCCGCGGGGAGTTCGCAGCCTCCTGCCCTTTGGATCCGCTGCTCCCGGGCTCTGTTTGCCTTCCTGCTCCAATCCAAATATCCCAAATTGCCCCGTTTGTATTTACCCGGCCGGGACGCGGGGCCAGCGAAGCGCCGCAGCTGCTCGGGCGAGGGAGAGGAGGGAGTGGGGAGGGGGCGAGGCTGCCATCGCCCTGTCCCATCACTCCCATCTTTTTTTCTTTTTCTTTCCTGTTTTTTTGGCTGAATCTGGAATCACGCTCAGATAAAACGGGGGGCGCATGGGGGGCACCCACCTCCGGGCACCTGCAGCCCAGGGGCCGTGAACCGGTCAGGGTTTCAGCAGCGCTTCGCCGCCACGGGGCAGGGACCCCCAAACCTCCCCCCTGCACCCCGACCCCCCGCTCCCCCCTCTCCTTCCCAGCCATTTCGCGCTCCCCCTCCTCCCTGCCGGGGTGTAAGCAGATTTACGCGTAACCCGTCCCCTCCCTTTATATACCCCGGTGATGCTCCCTAAGACCCTCAGAGCATTTCTCCCGCCCAGCAGCTCCCACCCGGGGAGACCCCAACCCAGTGGGGCCGCGGTGAGTGGGGCACCCACCCAGGACCCCACGGGAAGCGGTCGGGGATGGTGGGGTTTGGTTTTTTTGGCAATGCCAAACTCCATGCAAGCGAGGATGTGACCGTCCCCATGAGCTGCAGCGGCGTGGCCTGTGTCAGCCGTGCCGGGGAGGTCGGGTACCGCCGCAGCAGCATCCTCCGGTGCGGGGTGCATCCCCTCGGTGCTGGGTGCATCCCCCTGGTGCTGGGCACATCCCGGTGCTGGGTGCATCCCCTCGGTGCTGGGTGCATCCCCCTGGTGCTGGGCGCATCCCGGTGCTGGGTGCATACCCCGGTGCTGGGTGCATCCCCCTGGTGCTGGGCACATCCTGGGTGCTGGCTGCATCCCCCCGGTGTGGGGTGCATCCCCTCGGTGCTGGGTGCATCCCCCTGGCGCTGGGCGCATCCCGGTGCTGGGTGCATCCCCTCGGTGCTGGGTGCATCCCCCCGGTGCTGGGCACATCCCGGTGCTGGGTGCATACCCCGGTGCTGGGCACATCCCGGTGCTGGGTGCATCCCCTCGGTGCTGGGTGCATCCCCCCGGTGCTGGGCACATCCCGGTGCTGGGTGCATCCCCCCGGTGCTGGGCACATCCCGGTGCTGGGTGCATCCCCCCGGTGCTGGGTGCATCCCCCTGGTGCTGGGCACATCCTGGGTGCTGGCTGCATCCCCCCGGTGCTGGGCACATCCCGGTGCTGGGTGCATACCCCGGTGCTGGGCACATCCCGGTGCTGGGTGCAT
Organism: Pelecanus crispus; assembly: GCF_030463565.1. Classification (NCBI taxonomy): domain Eukaryota; kingdom Metazoa; phylum Chordata; class Aves; order Pelecaniformes; family Pelecanidae; genus Pelecanus; species Pelecanus crispus. The sequence continues at coordinate 4,527,707 of NC_134664.1, forward strand.
CCCCCCGGTGCTGGGTGCATCCCCCTGGTGCTGGGCACATCCTGGGTGCTGGCTGCATCCCCCCGGTGTGGGGTGCATCCCCTCGGTGCTGGGTGCATCCCCCTGGTGCTGGGCGCATCCCGGTGCTGGGTGCATCCCCCCAGTGCTGGGCGCATCCCGGGTGCTGGGTGCATCCCCCTGGTGCTGGGCACATCCTGGGTGCTGGGTGCATCCCCCCGGTGCTGGGTGCATCCCCCTGGTGCTGGGTGCATCCCCCTGGTGCTGGGCGCGTCCCAGGTGCATCCCCCCGGTGCTGGGCACATCCCGGTGCTGCGTGCATCCCCCTGGTGCTGGGCGCATCCTGGGTGCTGGCTGCATCCCCCTGGTGCTGGGCGCATCCCCCTGGTGCTGGCTGCATCCCGGGTGCTGGGTGCATCCCCCTGGTGCTGGGCACATCCCGGTGCTGGGCACATCCTGGGTGCTGGGTGCATCCCCCCAGTGCTGGGTGCATCCCGGGTGCTGGCTGCATCCCCCCGGTGCTGGGCACATCCTGGGTGCTGGGTGCATCCCCTCGGTGCTGGGCGCATCCCGGTGCTGGGTGCATCCCCTCGGTGCTGGGTGCATCCCCCCGGTGCTGGGCACGTCCCGGTGCTGGGTGCTGACCGCAGGGCCCCTCTCCTCTTGCTCGCAGGCTGGAAGATGCAGTGCTGCTGCCTGTGGCAGGGGCTGCCTGGCCTGCCCGGCCCCTCCTGGGTTCCAGGTGAGCGCTGAGCGGGCAGAGCCCCGGGGAGGGATGCTGAGGGCCCACCCGCACCCCCCGCTTCCCTCCCTGCCCGCGCCCGGGTTGGCCCCGCTCTGCAGACCCGCAGCCGCTGCGGGATGGGGCACGGACCTCGTCACCATCCTCCCCGGAGCTAAAACACAGCCACCCTGGGGCGGGGAGCGGAGGCCTTGGGGTGATGTCCCCCGGCCCCCCGAGAGCCCTAAGCGTGCCCCGCTCGCTCCGCAGGGCTGGCCTTCCCCGACTGGGCCTACAAAGCCGAGTCCAGCCCCGGCTCCCGGCAGATCCAGTTATGGCATTTCATCCTGGAGCTGCTGCAGAAGGAGGAGTTCCGCCATGTCATCGCCTGGCAGCAGGGCGAGTACGGGGAGTTTGTCATCAAGGACCCCGAGGAGGTGGCCCGGCTGTGGGGTCAGAGGAAATGCAAACCCCAGATGAACTACGACAAGCTGAGCCGGGCGCTCAGGTGAGCAGGGGACGGGGGGCACTGCCCTGTTCCCAGCCCTCGCCGGGGGTGCCCGTCCGTCCGTCCGTCCGTCCACCCATTAACACCCCCACTGCCCCCCAGGTACTACTACAACAAGCGCATCCTGCACAAGACCAAGGGCAAGCGCTTCACCTACAAGTTCAACTTCAGCAAACTCATCTTCCTCAACTGCCCGCTCTGGGATGCCCGCTGCCCGTTCTCGCTGCCGGGCGCCGGCGGCGTCTGCCACCGCCCCGCCGTGCCCGCCGGCATGCCAGGCCAGGTAGGGGATCTGGGGGGGCCCAGCCCGGTTGGGGACATCCCTGGGGACAGGCTGCCCTTCCCCGGTGCTGCCACGTCCCCTTTCATCCCCGCAGCTAGTGCCGAGCGCGCTGCTGAGCCGGTGGGTGCTGGCGGAGCTGCTGGCCTGGCACCGGGACCCCTGGCACCCCGACATGCTGGAGGAGAGGGCGGCCACCGCTGGGACCCGTAAGTGTGGGGCCAGCAGGGATGGCCAGCGCCGGCACCCAGCACGCTGCTGCCTGCACAGGCAGGGGATGCATCAGGGACAGGCAGGGTGGGGGGCTGCGGGCAGGGTGGGGGGCTGCAGGCAGGGCGGGGGGCTGCGGGCAGGATGGGGGGCTGCGGGCAGGGCAGGGGGCTGCCAGGCGGTGGGGAGCAGTGGGTGTGGGCAGGGCAGGGGGCTGCGGGCAGGGCGGGGGGCCGTGGGCAGGGTGGGGGGCCGCGGGCAGGGCAGGGGGCTGTGGGCAGGGCGGGGGGCTGCCGGGGGTGGGGAGCAGTGGGTGTGGGCAGGGCAGGGGGCTGCAGGCAGGATGGGGGGTGCAGGCAGGGCAGGGGGCTGCAGGCAGGGCGGGGGGCTGTGGGCAGGATGGGGGGTGCAGGCACGGCAGGGGGCTGCAGGCAGGACAGGGGGCTGCCGGGCAGTGGGGAGCAGTGGGTGCGGGCAGGGCGGGGGGCTGCCGGGGGTGCAGGCAGGGCAGGGGGTGCGGGCAGGATGGGGGGCTGCCGGGCAGTGGGGAGCAGTGGGTGTGGGCAGGGCAGGGGGGTCCGGGCAGGGCGGGGGGCTGCGGGCAGGGCGGGGGGGTCCGGGCAGGGCAGGGGGCTGCAGGCAGGGCGGGGGGCTGCCGGCGGTGGGGGGCAGTGTGTGCCGGGGCCTTTGCGGGTGCGGGCCGTGGCGGGGCCGGGGTCCTGGGTGCAGGCAGCGGGGTCCTGGGTGCAGGCAGCGGGGTCCTGGGTGCAGCCCCCGCGCAGGCCGGCGCCGGCGTTGCCGGTCCCACAGCAGCACCCAGCGGCTGCGGCTGGCAGAGAGGAGGGGGCGCCCACCCCGGGGTGCCGAGGCCGAGGGGGCTGCCCGGGGGTGCTGCCCGCGCCCCTCGCCCCTCGCCCCTCGCCGCCGCCCCGGCCTGGCCACGCTGACGGCGCTTCCCGTCTCTCGCTGCCCGCAGGCCTGGGCTCCGTGTCCCCCCCGTGCCCGGGGGGCTCCTGCTGCCATCTGGGGGTCCCGGAGGAGCCTCCCCCCCTGGCTGCCTTCCCCCCGCCGCTGCTGGCCACGGGCCCCCCAGCACAGGCCTGGGCCACCTTCCCCGGCCACGTCCTGGCCACCCCCGGCCGCCCCCCGCCGCCGCCGTCGGGGGTCCCCAGCCACGCGGGACTCCCCGCCTCGGTGGTCCTGCACCCCGCCTTCCCCCCCGCAGCCTTCCCTGGGGTCCCGCTCGCGGCCGGGGGGCCGGTGCCGGAGCCCCCGCCATGCCCGCCGGGGCAGAAAGGCAAGCAGGAGGAAGAGGAGGAGGAGGAAGGCCAGCGAGGGGCCAGCACCGCACGGAGCTGCCTTGCGGTGAAGCTGGAGGCCGAAGGCAGGGGGGGCGGCAGAAGCGGGGTGCCCCCCACCAGCAGCTTCGCGCCCCTCCGGCCGCCCTAGGGTGGGCCGCGCGTCGCGGGGGGCAGCCACAGCCCCCGCTCGTCCCCCCCCACCCCAACGCCGCAGCACCCCGCGACGCGGGCGACATCCCCAGCCCTGGGGCCCGGCCGAGCCCTGCGCGGGGTCTGGGGTGCCCCGCGCCCCCCGGCTCAGCCCTTTGCCCCCCGGCCACCAGGTCCCTGCCCGCAGGCAGCTGCTGGGCTCGCCCTGCCCGCACCGAGGGCAGGAACCGGCCCCCCGCCCCAAAGAAACCGGTTTGCAGAGAGGGGTCCGGCTGCTCTCGCTCCAGCTGGCACCCCAAATCCGGTGGCACCCCAAAGCCACCGGCACCGTGGAGGGGAGGCCATGTCCACGACCCCAACCCCGCCGCGGGCGCGCGAAGGGGATTTTGGGGGGCGGGGGGACGCAGGCGGGACGGGCTGGCCCCCAAAAAGCCGGTTTGGCCCCGGGGGGCAGTGGGAGGCCAGGAGCTGGTGGGGGTCCCGGGTTTGGGGTGCGGGGAGGGGACCCCGGCGGCTGCCGCTCTCTCCCAGGGATTCCCGGAAAACGGCTCGTTTTCATTTTCACTTTTCCATGTTTTCCACGCTGGGCAACCTGCAGGGGCGGGAGCGGGGCAAAGCGCGTTCCCTCCTTTTTGGGGACCCCCTCTGTCCTCCCCTCGGGGCACAGGGCACCTCTGGGGCCTCAAGGGGTGGCGAGGGTTTGGGGGGGCGGCTCACGGGGCCCCCCTGGGCGGGGTGCTGGGGGGTGAGGCCCCACTTCCCCTCCGAAGCCTGGTGACCCCCAAATCCCGGCTGCGGCTCAGGGCCCCCCCATACCTGGGGTACAGGTGGGACCCCTACAACCAGGCTGCGTTTGTGGGTCCCCCCATACCTCTGTGGGTCCCCCCCACCTGGGCTGTGTCCGTGGGTCCCCCCCCCACCTGCGTGTCCCCGGGGGTCCCCCACACCCGGGCGTCCCCGGGGGTCCCCCCGCATCCATGCTGTCCTCATGGTCCCCCACAGCTGGGTCACCCTGGGGGTCCCCCATACCCAGCTGTCCCCATGGGGTCCCATCCCCCCCCCGGGTCTCCCTGTGTGTTCCCCCAACACCTGAATCCCCTCGTGGGTCCCCCCCCCATCTACGCTGTCCCTGTGGGTCCCCCACATCCGTGCTGTCCCTCTGGGTTCCCCACACCGGGTCCCCCCGTGGGCCCCCCCAATCCATGCTGTCCCCGTGGGTCCCCCCAACCCCGGGTCCCCCCGTGGGTCCCCCCTACCCCGGGTCTCCCCGTGGGTCCCCCCTACCCAGGTCTCCCCATGGGTCCCCCGAATCCACGCTGTCCCCGTGGGTCCCCCCACACCCCGGTCTCCCCTCGGGTGCCCCCACACCGGGTTTCCCCATGGGTCCCCTACATCCATGCTGTCTCCGTGGGTCCCCCCACACCGGGTCCCCCCGTGGGCCCCCCCCAATCCACGCTGTCCCCGTGGGTCCCCCCCACACCCCGGTCTCCCCTCGGGTGCCCCCACACCGGGTCTTCCCGTGGGCCCCCCAAATCCACGCTGTCCCCGTGGATCCCTCCACCTAGGGTCTCCCCGTGGGCCCCCCCAATCCACGCTGTCCCCGTGGGTGCCCCCCACACCCCAGGTCTCCCTGTGGGTCCCCCCCTCCCCCGAGTCTCCCCGTGGGTCCCCCATACCCAGGTCTCCCCGTGGGTCCCCCGAATCCACGCTGTCCCCGTGGGTCCCCCCCACACCCCGGTCTCCCCTCGGGTGCCCCCCGCCCCGGGTCTCCCCATGGGTCCCCCACGCCGGATCCCCCCGTGGGTGTCCCCCCCCCCCCGGGTCTCCCCGGGGGCCCCCCCAATCCATGCTGTCCCCATGGGTCCCCCCAACCCCGGGTCCCCCCGTGGGTCCCCCCACACCCCGGTCTCCCTGTGGGTCCCCCATACCCAGGTCTCCCCGTGGGTCCCCCCCACACCCCGGTCTCCCCTCGGGTGCCCCCACACCGGGTTTCCCCTCGCCCCCCCCCCCCCCCCGGGTCTCCCCATGGGTCCCCCACGCCGGATCCCCCCGTGGGTGTCCCCCCCCCCCCGGGTCTCCCCGGGGGCCCCCCCAACCCACGCTGTCCCCGCGGGCCCCCCCCACGCCGGTCCCCCCCGCGGGCCCCCCCCGGCCGCCCCCGCCGGCGCTGCCCCCTCGGCGGCGGCGGGGGCCGGGCGAGCCCGGGGATTGGGAGCGGGCGCAGGCCTCTCCCTCGGCCCGGCCCCCAGCGCCGCCGGGCGGGTCGGGGGGGGGTGGCCGCGCCGCCGCGCCGAGCCGGGCCGGGCCGGGAGCCGCGCCGGAGCCGGGGGGGTCGGGCCCCGCCGCCGCCGAGGCCGCCGAGGCCGCCGCCGGGCGCCGGGGATGGTGGCGGCCGGAGCGGGGCGGCGGCTGCCCGCGCCCTGAGCGCCGAGGGGCCGCGGCGAGGCACCATGAGCGTGCGGCCTCCGCAGGCCCTCGACAGGTACGGGGGGCGGCGGGGGGGCCGGGGCGGGGGGCGGCGGGGCCGGGAGGGGCCGGGAGCGGCGGGGCCGGGGGCGGCGGGGGGGCCCGGGGGGGGGCGGCGGGGCCGGGCGGGGGGCGCAGCCCTCTGCGGGCTCGGGGCCGCTGTCAGCGGGGGCGGCGGGGCCGGGGCGGCGGGGAGGGACCCCCCCCCCCAACCGGAGGGGCCCCCCCTGCTCTGGGGGGGGGCTAAGCGGTTTGGGGCGCGGGGGGGGGGGGGGCCAGGCCGCCGCCTCGCCGGCTGCTGGGGGGGCTCGGCCCCGCTGCCCCCAGCCCCATCCCTGCATGGCCCCAGGGTGGCCCCGTCCCGCTGCGATGCTCGGGCCAGGCTGCGCGTGGGGGTGCCCCCCAAAACGACACCCCCCCCCCCCCCCCAGAAGCGACGCACGCCCGGGCGCTGGAAGGGGCGGCCAAAGGGAGAAATGGGGCGAGGGCCGGGGTCGCGCCCGCGCTGCCCAACGCCCTCCCGGGGGGAGCGGGAGCCTTCGGGTGGGCTTTTGGGGGGGGCTTCGGGGGGGGGGCTTCGGGTGGGCTTTTGGGGTGGGGGCCGCGCCGCTGCCTTGGCCTGCTCCTCGCCAGGGTCCGGTTCCGCAGGCAATTAAGCTCGTTAAACCCCAGTGGGGTGCGTTCGTCTTCTGCCCTGGGAACGGGGGGCGAGCAGCCGGTGCGGGTCCAGCTCGTCGTTGCCCCCCGTCTCCGGACACCGTGGTCCCCGCGCTGCCCGCGTCCGCCCCGCTCCGTGCGCGGGAGGGTGCAGGTCCTGCACGTTCGGGGGCTGGAAGCGGGCACCTCGCTCCTCGGCAGCCAGCTCCGACCCCTCCTGGCATCCGCATGCGGGGCCCGAGGAGACCGGCGCGGCAGAGGGATGCAAGCCGGTGGAATAAGCCCCGGAAAAAAAAAAAACAACCCTTTGCTTTTGGGGTGACTTGAGGGATGGAGGCGGATCGTGACTGCCCTGTCTCGCGGCGAGGAGCTTCCCCGTATCCCTGGCACAGCCGCGCTTGCGGGCCGGGACCCCCGGCCCATCCGCAGGGATGCGACGGCGTCTGTTCCACACGCATCTCGCCCTTCACGCCGCCGGCGTGGTTTCTGCCGAAAACAAGGTTTTCTTTTCGCTCCCCGTGCCCTGGAAGAAGCCAGTTCAGGGCAGCCGCGTCCGCCGGCGGCATCCCTGGCCGGCGGCGTCGAAGATGCTCGACGCGGGCTCCCGGCGCGTCGGCGCACGCGGCGGTGCCGGAAGGGCCGTGGTGCGCTCGTGGGCAGGGCGGGCGGCGCGTTTCCACCGACGAGCTCTTTTCGCGGCTTTGTCGTGGTTTGGGGGAAGGAGCGTGTGCGCGCGGGGCAGGGGCTGGGGCGGAGCTCAGAAGCACCCCGCCATGCTTTCCCTCGGTGTAACTCGTTAATTAGCCGGAGAAGCCGGCCACGAGGCCAGCGGCGAGGCTCTGCCTGCTCACAGCCAGCCCCTCCGGAGCAGAAATTAAGGAGCGGTTGGATTTCGCTCGCATCCCGGGCGGGGAAGCAGCAGGATCGGGTCCCGGTGGCGTGTCGGAGCGGGGACGCGCCGCGCGAGCCTCGCCGCCCAACTTCCCCACCTTGGGGAGCTGCGGGACGTCATTACCGGGCTTAAGACTTCTCCCTGCTCTTTAAATAGCTGCGGTCTCCTCCGCTCTTTAAGGTCAGGTGCCTGACGTGCCCTGGCCCAGCCGGGTGTCACCCGGTGCTGGGTGGCACGGCTCTTCGGCAATAAAAATGCCTCGAAAATGGGTTAATGACAACGGGTTAAACTTTCCCTGCCGCAGTCAGCCCAGCAGCCCCTGCCCTCCGGCCAGCACCAAGCGAACGGTGGCTGTGGGGTGGGCACGGGGCTCCTGCCCGCTGGCCCCCGCGGCCCGGCCGCGGCCAGCAGCCCCGCGGCGAGCAGGGGAGCGGCCCCAGGCAGGCTCCCACGGGGGCGCGGAGCCAGCAGACCGCCGTCAGCTTCCTCCTCCGGTCTTCGGAGGTGCAGAAGGAGCTGCGCGTCGCCGGCCGGCCGCGGGGACGTCACTTGTCCGTGGGTTCCGTCGCCGCTCTCCGGCCTCTTGTATCGCCACGGCGCTCATCGCAGGAGCCCGCGGGGAGGCTGGAGGAAAGGCTTTCGAGAGCAGCCGCTCCCGAGCTGCGCTGGGGGCAAGAAATCACAGAATCAGAGGCGCGTTCATCCCCGCCGCGGGGCGCGCGGTGTGTATTTGGGAGGAAGGTCGGGGAGAAAGCGTCCCTTCGGGGTAGGTTGTTCCGTATCTCGCTCGCTGCTACAAATCTCGCACCCCAAAAGCGCCGTCGGTGCCGGACAAACCAGATCTGCCAGTCTGCGTTTTCCAGGAGATGAGTGGCACCGTTAATGATTACACTGCCCGGCACGGGGAGAGCTTGGGAGCGATTTGGAGCCGCTCGCGGTCCTTGCCCGTCGTACTGCACGCGCCGGGAAAGCTGGGCCCCGCGCGGCGCGTGAACCGTGTCTTCCCTGGGGGGGAATTGGGATCCTGGCTCCGCTTGCCCCGCCGGACTGCCTCCGCGCTCTCGTGCCGTGGTTTTCTTGCACGCGGGGAGGGGGAGGATGGCACACACTTTTTAAAACAAATTTTTGTGGGAAGAAAGGGCTTTCGGTGTGCAGGACGGCTGCTGGCCTGGCCTAAGTTTGCTGGTAGCGGTCACGATGCTTAACATTTGTGTAGCGCAGTGCGTGCGCAAAGTCCTTTGCAAACGTTATCTAATTAAGACGTAAATACTTGCTCAGCCCTTCCTCGCCGCCCGGCTGGGCTCCCGCCGCCCCTCCGTGCTCTTCCCCGGCTCTTGCTGTTCTCGGCCAGGCAGAGCGCTCCGGCCTCCATCCCTTTTTGGGTCTGGTCCCGCCCGGGAGCTCCCACAGCCGCCTCTGGGAGCGGAGCTTGGGGTCCCCTTCCGCGGCTGCCCCCTCGCAGGGCTGGCAGGGCCCTTTCGGGAGGGAGCGGTGCAGGAGGACCCCGGCCCAGCGAGCCGGGCGGGCGTCGCGGCTGCGAAACCCAACAAATTTTGCGTAACCGACTGGCTGCCCGAAATCACAGCTGTCCCCGCGCTCAGCCTCCGTTCCTCCCCGTGGGGAATAGGCATTGCAAAAATTTGCAGCACACAGACAATTAGAAATGTGGGGAATGGAGTCTGCTGCGCCATTAAACAGCCAGGGCTGCTGCGCTCATCGTGTTAATTTTTTTTTTTCCCCATTTAATTAAAAGTCCTAATTTAAACAAAGCTTTTGCAGAATCCCCTGTCTGCCGCAGCAAAGTTGCTGGAGGAACGCGGGGATTTAAATTCAGTTTGCTGTGGCGTGTACACGGGACTTTGCATCTGATTTGCAAAATGAAATTTGCTACCAGCCGCCTCCTGAGGGCTGAGGCTTCGCTTTGCTTTTCTCCCTTGGCAAAACCAAACCAAAACAAAACAAAAAAAAAGCAGGGAGAGAAGGAAGAAGCTTTGGTGCATAAACCCCAGATGGATCCGGGATGACTCCAGCCTTGTGGATTTGCGGGCGGCCGGGCAGCAGCTGCAGGGTGGCTTGGCAGTCGCACGTAGCCTGCGTGCCGCGGGGACGCGCCGGATCTCAGCCGGCTGCCGTGTTGCCGGCAGCGCTGCCCCGGCCCTGCCGAACCCCCGGGCTTGGCAGCGCGCTGGCGGTCCCGGCTCTGCTGCCGGGACGAAGGAGCTGGGTCGCAGCCTGCAAAGGTGCCGGGGTCGGCTCGGCGCGGACGGAGGCACCGGGTCTTGATCCACCACTGGCCAAAAGTCCCCGGAGCGCTGCTCTCGTCCCGCACCTCAGGCGGGCTGCGGTGTGCTTTGCCAGCTGGGAGTCGGAAACCTGTTGTGTGCTCTCGTGTGGGAAAAGATGAGAAGAAAACCAGATCTCCTTGGGGACGGGGGGGTGTCGTCGCAAGCTGCGTCTGCAGGCGGCCAAAAATGTCGAGAAATGATTTTTTTTTCTTCCCCCCTCTTTCTTTCATTTGCTAGCAACACCCTAGCAAGGTTTAAATCTGCCTTGCCGTGCAAACTTAGGCGCAGACGCATAATTACAAGCTTCCCCGATGCGTCATCGTGCAGCAGTCGATGGGTCGGCCGCGGACCAGCAGCGGCGGGCAGCCTTGCACCTCAGCCCCCCCGACCCCAGCGAGCGGCGGCGAGCATTCCCGGGGGACGGGCACCCCGCTCCTGGGGGGATGTGGAGGACGCCCTGGGGGGATGTGGAGGACGCCCAGGGGGATGTGGAGGATGCCCAGGGGGGGATGTGGAGGACACCCGGGGGGATGCAGAGGACCCCCCGGGGGATGCGGAGGATGCCCTGGGGGGATGCAGAGGACGCCCGGGGGGATGCGGAGGATGCCCGGGGGGATGCGGAGGATGCCCGGGGGGATGCGGAGGATGCCTGGGGGGATGCGGAGGACGCCCGGGGGGATGCGGAGGATGCCCGGGGGGATGCGGAGGACGCCCAGGGGGACGCGGAGGACCCCCCGGGGGGACGCAGAGGACCCCCCAGGGGGACGCAGAGGACCCCCCGGGGGGATGCGGAGGATGCCCTGGGGGGATGCGGAGGATGCCCTGGGGGGATGCGGAGGACGCCCGGGGGGATGCGGAGGATGCCCGGGGGGATGCGGAGGACCCCCCGGGGAGGTGCGCATCCTCGGCACGGCCGGCTTTCCGCTGCAAGGCTGGCACCGCTCCAGCGAGAGGAGCATCGGGGCTGGATGCAGCCGGGCAAACGCGTTTTCCCTCTGCCATGCTGCGGGGAGGGGGAAGGGGAGGAAGCTGAATCTTTTTTTTTTTTTTTAGCTGAAATTCCTTCCTTCCTGTCCCCAGAATACCAGTATGTGAAACCGTCTGTGGGGCTGTGGCCCGGGAGAGCGGCCGGCGGCAGGGTTTGGCATGGGAGATGTTGGGTAATCCTGGTGCTACCAGCAGCGCCGACCATATCGTCGGGCTGCGGTGGAAGCAATGACTCAATCGCAAGAGGCATCCCACCAAGACACTGATTTCCCTTTTCAAGTTGTTTTTTTGTTGGGTTTTTTTTTTTTTTCTTTTTTTCCGTATGTATTTCGATTTTTTTGGAACTTTTCCGCCTGACGGGCCAGCGCTGGCCCCACCTGCCTTCCCGCTCACCTCAGAAGGCAGCGGGTTTGCCGGCACACCAGCGCGGGCCCCGGCTGTTTGCAATCCGTTTTCTCTTCCCCGGAGCTGGGATCGCAGGGAGCAGCCGTTTGGAGACCTGGGAGGGGAAAAAAAATAAAGCTCCCGGCCTCGGAGACAGCGTTTTGCAAAGCTCCGGCTGGAGGCTGACCCGCTTTGAGGATTTGATCCTGTTGCTCTCTTAATCTTTCCCCCTTGGCTTTCCTTCGCTCCCTTGGCCGTGCCCAGCTCCGCCTGTCGCAGGCAGGCGAGGCAGGGCGCCTCGCTCCTGTCGTGCGTTCGTGAAAAGCAAATAGCCGTGGTTTAACTGCGAGTAGCCAAAATCGGGGAAAATACCCTCAGAGCAGAAACGTCTGAGGGCGGCGCGCGGGATGGGGCTGCAGGCGCTGGTTCAGGGATTGGCACCAGCGCGGGGCCTGGGTGAGGCAAGGGCGGCTGCAGGATTCGGGCATCGTGAAGGGCTCCGGAGTTACAATTTTTAGGAAAACCGGAGGGCTGGTCTTTCAGGGCACCGAGAGGAGCTTCCCGGGCTGGAAACAGGCGCCGGGGTCAGGTCTCCGTCGAGCTGGCAGCGTTTGGTTTAAAATGGCATGTTTTGGCTGTCTGTAAGTCAATTAGGAAGGAGCTTATGCAAAGCCGAATTAAACGACTCTTTTAGACGGCAGTAAGCCAGCGCTGGCCCGGCTCCTTCGAGCGGGATGGAAAGGGGCTCCTGCCACGGGCAGGGGCTGGCATCTCCCCGTGGAGACGGCGTCGGACTGGTGGCTCCTGGCCGGGCCGGGGGCTCGGCCGCGCGTGGGCCGGGCACCGTCGGGCACCGGGGAGCTTCCCTTAACGAAGAGGCGTAACGACCGTCCTGCTGCGCAGCCGTGCCTTAAGTCCTGGCGTGCGGGGCGATGCGGAAGGAGGAGCCGATCCTCCCTTGGCCTGGATAAGCGGCAGGCCTGACCTGCCCCGAGCACCCTCCGCCTGGCTGCCGGGTAATCCCGTGGGGTTAATCCTGCACCCACCCTTCGACCCGCAAAGGCGCCAGCCCCCGTCTTGGATTGCCTCTGCAACGGGGGGGCCCGGTCCCACCCCTGCCCCCAGCTCCTGGGGAGGCCCTTGGGACGCTTCGGCCACGTCCCCCCTTCCGCAGCCCCCATCCCGCGCCGCATCCGTGCCCGGGCTCCTTCGCACCGAGGTCCCGGTTTATCCTGCGCCTCAGCCAGCGAGGGCTGTCATCGAGCAAATTGGAGGCTGTGGCGTAGCGGCGGTGCAGGCCGGGTCTGGGTTAAGGTTGTCCCGGCAGCCTTCGATGAGGTGTTTCCTAATCTTCGTCTCCTGGAGCGGGGAAGGAGCTGGGGAGCTGTTGCGCCTCGGGCGCCGGCTGCGGCAGCGGGGCCGTCGGGCTTACGCCGCTGTGGGCTCCGGCTTTGCGTCCCCCCGCGGCGGTTTTGGGGGGAGACCCCCTTGCTCGGCCCTGCCACGGAGGGCTGAGAGTCTCACCCAGCTTCGCGGCCCTGCGGTGAAACGGGGCTGGGGTCGCTGCGGGCGTTGTTTTAGGCAGGTGGGGGCTTGCCGGGGGGGATGCTCGCCCCCCCGAGCTCCCCCAGCCCGCCCGAGGGACAGCGCCGGTGGTGCTGGGGGTCCATGCCTCCCCCTCCCCATTGCCCAGAGGAAGGCACACAACCGGGAGGAGGGTTTGCACCGACGAAGGCAAATCCTGCCCCGCGCCTGGCGGGTGCTGCGAGGCCGTGCCGGGCGCAGGGAGGTGTTTTTGGGTCCCGCCGCCCTCCCCGAGGGCTGCAGGCGTGCTGCCGCTGTGCCGTGGGCCACAGCTCTGCCTCTCGATCTGTCTGTCTCCCCTTTCCCCCCTCCCCGCACCGCTGCCCTCCCCGCACCACCTCTCACCGCCGCCGCCCCGTCCCTGTCCTCCCTGGCAGCCGAGCGGGCGGCGGGAGGCAGCCTCACCTGCCCAGGTAAGCGGGGCCCGGGGCGGCGAGAAGCAGCCTCACCTGCCCAGGTAAGCGGGGCCCGGGGCGGCGGGAGGCAGCCTCACCTGCCCAGGTAAGCGGGGCCCAGGCGGGGCGGCTCCTGCTCTCGTCCCGCACCCTCACTTCACCGCAGCCTTCAGGCTGCGAGGCAGACCCCGGCTGCGCGTCCCGCCGGCAGCGCCTTCGTTTTCTCGCTCTTCCCGTTGCTTTCCAACCCCTCTGGCCCTGCCCCGGCGGGGGAGAGCGGTGGCTGGTTTGGTTGGGAGGAGCAGACAGGACAGCAGAGCCCGGCTTTCATCCCTGGGATGGCGTGGGATCACGGAGGGGCACGGGGAAGGGGAGGCAGTGCTCCATGGCCCTCGTTTTGTGGATGGAGCCGGGTTTGGAGGCAGAGTCAGGCCCCCGAGGAGGGGTGAGGGCTGGGGGCTGCTCTGGCACGCTGTTCCCTCTGGCCGCAGCTTGTGGGTCTCCTGCCCGCACCCCAAGCCTGCCAGCACCGTGCTCAAGCGGCGTTCGCAGGGACGGCTGCCCAGCCTTGACTTCTCCAGACCCCCGTTAGCTGGAGAATAAAAGCCAGGGCTGAAAAGAGCCATGGGGCCGAGCCCCCGCTTCCTATCGCTTCCTATCGCTGGAAGCACGGCAGTGAGGGGACGTGCTGTGCCCCTTTCCTGCATGGAAAGCCCCAGCCCACGCGCCCATCCCGCGTCCAGAGCCTTGCTGCGGGACGAGCGAGGCTCAGCAAGAGGGTCGGAGCGTACGGTAGCTGTGCGCTGTCCGTCTTTCTCTCACCCATCCTTCGCTGCCTCGTGTCTCGCCGCCCGTCCGCCCCACGGCAGCTGGTAGAGACCTGCCGCCGAGCTCCACCCTGTCTGCGCTGCGCGACGCCCCGAGCCCCTCGCCCGCCGCCTCCGCTGCTCTCCCCGAGCCCCGCTTGCCCCGGGCAGCGCCCGCCGCTCCTTCCTGCTGGCAAACGCGAGGCCTCGGGGTCCTGGCCCCGAGCGGGGTCTCTTCGGGGGCTCTCCCCGGAGCCCTGGACGGTGCAGGGAGAGGAGCCTTTTCCCAAGGCGGTTTGGGGACGGGCAAGTGGAGGGACGGGCAGCACTCGCCTGTGCTGGCTGCCGTCGCCTTCCAGCTCTGTGCATTTGTTTTTCCCAAGCCCGAGAAGGGGCTGTGGCTGGAGAATGGCTCCGTCCGGCCGTCCCCCTCCCTGACCTCTGCTCCTCCTCCGCAGGTTAAGCAGCCTGTCTTCCCTGGGTGATTCGTCTTCAGAGCGGAGGTCTCCCGGGCACCACCGCCAGCCCTCCGACTCCTCCGAAACCACAGGTAGGTTTTTCTGCCCCCTCCTCTGCTTCTCTTGCGCTTGAGGACTGCATTTAGTGCCCCGTCCGCCCAGGGAGCTTCGTGGCACGTTGCCACCTGCCTCAGGCCTTGCAGCGCACCTGGGGACAGGGCTGCTGTGCCCCTTCGCGGCACCCGCGGTCACCTGGCCGAGGCTGCTGTGCCTGCGGAGGGCAGGACCCTTCCTCGGCTGCCGGCGAAGCAGCCCAGCGGGGCCGGGACGATGCTGCAGCTGCTCGCAGCCGGGAGCTCTTCCCACCCTGCCCGTGCTCGCCGGGGCACCCTGTTTTCAGGAGGAAGGGTCCGAGCAGGGACACCACGCGAAGGGCTCGTAGGGTGAGGACGAATTAGCTGTGCCTGTGGGGTCTGGCGGCAGCGTGGCTGACTCCGGGGGCTCTGCACCGGGCTCTGGCTCGGGAGAGCCGGTAGGAGCTGAGAGCGGTGGGGGGTTCCCAGAAGCCAAGCCCGCGTCCCAGGCTTGGAGTCTCACTGGTTCTCCCTCCTCTCCCTCCCCAGGTCTGGTCCAGCGCTGCGTCATCATCCAGAAGGACCAGCATGGCTTCGGCTTCACCGTCAGCGGGGACCGCGTTGTCCTGGTGCAGTCGGTGCGGCCAGGTGAGAGGGGCCGGCGCCGGCACTGGCAGGGCGAGGATGGGGGCAGGAGATGCCTCCGGGCTCCCCTCACCCACTCAGCGCCATGTCCCTCGTCAGAAAATGAGGGAGAAAGGGGTTTTCCTTCCTGAGCGTTGCTGGCTTGGGGTCTCGCTGCAGCACTGGCCGGGGTGGACAGGACACTAGTGCTGGGGGGAAGGCAGGCGTTTTTGGGGGGAGTGTTCTGGGGAAGCTCCCCAAAACTGCCGTGCTCTCCCCACTCCTTCTGCAACCCGGGGAGCTGCTGACAGTGGGTGGGTGGGGAATTCCCTTTTGTAGCCCTGGGTAAACACGGACTCAGCAGCTCGCCGCTCTTGGCACTGTGCTGCAGGAGACGCTGCTGGTTTTGCTGTATAATGACTTTGCGGGGTGGCAGGGCTTGGAGCAGCAATTTAAATAGACAATGAGCTGCTTATTTTACAGCGGATGTTCCCACCTCCTCCCCCTTCCCCCCTCTAGCCCGAAAGCCAGGAAAAATGAGAATATAGGAAAGGGAAAACGCTGCGAGTTTCAAGGGCAGGTTGGCGCTGGAGTGCCTCTCTCCTGCAACTGGAGCTGTGTGGGCAGCCCCCGCGTCGGCCCCCTCACCCCGGGGCTGCCTGCGGGGATTGGGGTGAGGTCCCCAGGTGCAGGACAGCCCGGAGCCCTGTCCCCCCTGTCCCCACACATTCGTTTGCCAATAACGAGACCGTTAAAGCCAAAAGAATCCGAACAATCCGACGTACTTTCCACTCTCGGAGCTTGCTGCCGTGTCTCAGGCCCTTGGCTTGGAGTTAAACCTAATGGAAACATTTTCCTCTTGGTTTTGGCTTTAGGAAAAGCTAATTTTTCATGTATTCCAACCTCGGCAGCTTTGTTAAAGAGCAGGCAGGGGGAGAGGAGGTAGAGCAGCGCTGCTCTTCCTGGGCCCCGCTCCTGCCTTTAGATCCAGGCATGTGGTGGCTCTCTAGATCCGAGGCGGATGCAGAAGGCTGGGGTCTGGGCGAGCAGCAGAGGGCTGGTCTGGGTGAGGTGCGAGCTGAACGTGCGCTGGGTGTTGTGCCTCAAGCACCCAAGGCTCGGTCAGCAGCCTCGTCCTGCAGGGAATGCGTGCCTGGCGGTCCCCATGCCCCCCCGGGCAGGACGATTGCTGCGCACACCGTGCCGGGGCGAGCTGGGGCGGGCGCGAGGGGAGCCCCTGGCTCTGCCTGCTGCCCCTCCGGCCGTCCTGATGCCTGTCTCCTCCCCGTCTCGCAGGGGGGGCGGCCATGAGAGCCGGGGTGCAGGAGGGGGACCGGATAGTCAAGGTGAGCATCCCCGGCCGTTCCCCCGCTGCTTCTCCACGCGGGGCTGCGTGCCCCGCTCCCCTCCGCCAGCCCGTCTGACCCCCGCTCTCCTCTCCCAGGTGAACGGCACGATGGTGACCAACAGCTCTCACCTCGAAGTGGTGAAGTTAATCAAGTGTGAGTATGGCCAGGGAGCTGCGGTGGCTCCTTCTCACCCTGGCTGACCGGCAGCCCTGCTCCCCGCCGGCCGGCTGCTCTGCCGAGCCGCCCCCTCCGCCGTGCCCGGGCTGCTGCGCGTGAAACGGGAGGAGGCAGCGCGGGTGCGCGGGACCACGTTTCCATTGGGCTGTTGGGGAGATCCGTGGCAGCCGGCCCCCACCTCTTGCACCCCGGGGTGACGGTCTGCCCTGTAGCAGGGTCCTAAAAAGACAAATTGGTGTTTACAGCCTCGGTCGTGAACCTTGCGGTGCGGAGAGGGGCACTCGTTCCTTCCCAGCGCGGAAGGCCACGGGATCCCACCCAAGGGCAGGTCTTGATTCTTGGGAAAGCCTGTCTCGGTCCTCCCAGCGAGTGCGGGGTGGGCCAGGGTAGCGCCTGCCATGGCAGAGCCGGCCCCACTGCTTACAGGGACAGGGCCGTGCCCACCCCGATGCCATGGTGCCCATCGCATGGTTTAGGCTGAGAGAGTCGATAATGGAAGTCTTTCTCACCCACCCTTTCCCACTCCCAAATTTTTCCAGCCGGTGCCTACGTCGCTCTGACCCTCCTGGGCTCTCCCCCTCCTTCGGTGGGGCTCTCCAGTTGTCAGCAAGATGTGAGCGTGGCGGGGGGTCCCCGCATCGCCCCCGCCTGCCCCCCGCCGCCTCCCCCGCCGCCGCCGCCGCTGCCGCAGCGCATCACCGACCCCAAGCCCCTGCAGGTAGCAAACCCGCGGCGCTGCCACCCAGCCCTCCACGCTGCCGCCCTGCTCTGCCCGGCGCGGTGGGCAGGAGGGAGGCAAAGCTCAGCCCTCTTTGCGTCCATCTGAAACCGCAGGACCCCGAAGTCCAGAAGCATGCGACGCAGATTCTCTGGAACATGCTGCGGCAGGAGGAGGCCGAGTTACAGGTACGGCAGCGCACGGCTCTTTCCTTCTGCGGAGCCGCAGCGGAGCAGCCCTCAGTGCTGCCCTGGTGCTGTCCCGGCTTCCCGGCCCTTGCAGCGCACGGTGACCTGTGCACGCTTCAGCCCGTCATCCCGCCGGCCTGCTCAGCCCCATTTCCCCGGCGGCGGTGGGACAGGGCTTACGGGGTTGGGGCCGGCATGAGCATTCCCTCTCGTCTCTCTGCTCAGCGCTTCTGCGAGGCGTACAGCCGAAACCCTGCCAGCATGGTGGAGGAGCAGATTGAGGGAGCGCGCCGGCGGGTCAGCCAGCTGCAGCTCAAAATCCTCCAGGAGACCGGTGGCTCTGTGGTATGTGAAATTAGGGGGCTTATCCCCTAATTTGGGGGTCCTGCCATCCTCCCGGCTCCCTCTGAGCCTGGCTGGAGCCTGGGGAGACCCTCCCAAGGCGGTGGGCGCAGCAGTGGAGACATCCCTGGTTTCCAAAACCTGCTGCAGTGGGAGCCGCTGCGGCCGTCCCGTCCCTGGCCCCACGCCCGTGTGTCCACGCGTGCTGGGGAGCGTCCCACCGGTCCAACGCACCTCCTTGTGTTGCAGGATTCGGGGCGGCTGTGCGGCGACTCCGGCTTGGCCGCTTTCAGGGTGACGGAAGGTGAGTTGCGCTGGCGGCTCGGGCCATCCCTGCGTCCCCGTCTCCTGGACGCGCGGGTCAGTCTCTCCTCTGCTCCCAGGGCGCCTCTCCCTAGACTCGCAGGATGGTGACAGCGGGCTGGAGTCCGGGACGGAGCGGTTCCCCTCCGTGAGCGAGGTGAGAGTGGGGTTACTGCGGCCATGGGGAGCCCACCCCAACTCCTGCCGGGCCCTGGGAGTGGGGAGGAAAGCCCAGATGGATGGGTCAGCCTCTGTAAGAGCCGAGGACCTGCTGTTGCAATTGCGGTTATTCGTTTGCCATCTGAAGAAGCTGAATTTCTTGTAATGCGGTCTTGCCTCTGAATTTCTTGGGCTTGTAGTGCTTAGCCTGGCACGACTGCCCCAAAATGAAGGGTACCCCAGAGTTTCTGGCTCGTGGTCCTAATCTTAAAAGTTTCTCTGATGGCCCTGGAGGGTTTTTGTGGTTTCCAAGCTCCCTGGGCCTGACTCCCTTTACGCTCTCTGACCTGGAAACTGCTCTCAAGACGGCCCCAAGTGCCTCTGTGGGGTGGGTGGTGGCGGCGGCGGCCCGCGGCGTGGAGCCTGGCCGTGCCCGCGTCCCCCGACGCCCTCGCTGCCGTCCCGAGCAGATCTCCCTGAACCGCAACTCCGTCCTCTCCGACCACGGCCTGGACAGCCCGCGAACCTCCCCGGTCATCACCGCCCGCTTCTTCCAGCACCATCGCCGGCACGGCTCCGACACCGCCTTCGCCCCTGCGGCCGAGCAGGTGGGGGCCGGGCGGGGGTCCCGCCGCGTGGCCAGGGTGTCTGATGGGCGCTCGACCCGCTCGGACGTGGTCCAAGCCTCCCTCGGGAGCTGGCGGGGTGGGTGCTGCGGGGAGGGCGAAGGTGTCCCCCCCAAAGCTGGGCACCTGGCTCCTAATTCTGTCCCCTCTCCCTGGCAGGGGTTGGACCGGACAGGACAACCCCTCATCATCGGTCCAGAGGAGGATTATGACCCAGGGTATTTCAATAACGAGGTAACTGTGTCCAAAGTATTCTTGGCTTTTGACCCCTCTCCTTAGCGACAGGGCTGTCCCCCTCCCACGTGGGTCCCTCTACCTGGTGGCATTTAGAAATCCTGCCCAGGGGACATCGGGACACGCTGGTCCGGGGGAGGCAGGGGCCCGGCTCGGCTGAGGAACGGGGTGTGGGAGCTGGAGGTTTACCCTGGTGCTGAGCGGCGGGACGGGCCTGATCCAGAGGGGTTAATTCCTTTCCTTCCTAACCGGCTCTTTCTCCTCTGGTCCCTTCCCTGCGCAGTGTGACTCCCTCTTCCAGGACCTGGGCAAGCTGAAATCCCGGCCGGCGCATCTGGGGGTCTTCTTGCGCTACATCTTCTCCCAGGCAGATCCCAGCCCCCTGGTAAGGGACCCGACGGCGTCACCGACGCAGGCAGGGCGGCGCGGGGGATGCGGACGGGGCGGCGTATTTGGCAGTGTCCCCTCCTCCGGCTGAGCGTAGGGTGCTGCCGGTTTGCCGAACCCGTCCGCGAGGCTCTGTGTTGCCCTTGTGCCGGAGGCTGCTGGAGGCTAAGGCAGCTGCCTGCACCCGCCTGGGCTCCGGCTGCCTGCTGCAGGCAGCTGCCAGCCAGCGGTTCCCTGCGCTGTGTGTGCACGGGAGAGGGAAGCGCAGCGTAGGGTTACACTTCCTCCCCTTCCTCCCAGGCGTGGCACGGTGGGGTGCTGCCCTCCCCGGCGCCCCGCGATCGTTTCCTGTTTCATGGCAGCACGGGCACCGCAGGGCTGAGCCTTTCGCCTCCCTGCTTCTAAACCTTCCCCCTCCTTCACTGCCCACCTCCGCTCTCCCCTCCTTGCAGCTCTTCTACTTATGCGCGGACGTTTGCCAGCAGACGACCGCCAAGGATTCCCGGGTCTTGGGGAAGGACATCTGGAACATCTTCTTGGACAGGAACGCGGTAAGGGCAGGACCCAGCTGTGAGCCTGCGCAGGAGCCCTTGTCCCTGCAGGGGATCCGCTGGAAAGCCGGCGGTGGGTGTCGTGGCCCTTGCATGGGGACGCTTTTTTAATGGTGTTTTTGCCACTGACATTGCTTTGTTGCTGCTGGTTCCTCCGCATCGGTGCAAGCGGTTGCATAAGGCGTGTAGCCACACGTTGCAAAACTGCAGCTGCCCCAGTGCCCGAAAGCTGGGCACAGGCAGGAGAGGAGGGTCCTGGCAGCGAGGATGGGGCTGCAGGCGCTCCCGTTGTGGGGCCCAGCGGAGGGAGCAGGGTCCCATTGCGCTGCTCTGGAGGGCGTTGTGTGTTGGCTGCTGGGCGCTTGGAGGGCGAGATCCCCAGCTCCCGCCTCTCCGGCTGCAGAAATTGCCACGGGCGATGGTGCAGGAGCGCAGGGCACCCTCTTCGCCCTGGCTTGAGCGTGGGTCTGGCGTGCGCGCCGTATCCCCAGCTCCGTCTAGCCCCGCTTGCTGCATGGGGAAAGTGAACCGGTGCCGAGCCATTCTTCTGTTCTGCCTTCCCTCCCCAGCCTCTCCGAGTGAAAGTGTCTGAGCAGCTCCTGGCTGAGATCGGTGAGTGAGGGGCTCCCAGGTCATGTGCCGCGGCCCAGGGCCTGCGCAGCGCCCGCGGTCTGCGTGGCCGGCGCCCGCGGTCTGCATGGCCGGTGTCCACAGTCTGCATGGCCAGCACCCATGGTCTGCGTGGCCGGCGCCCGCGGTCTGCATGGCCGGCGCCCATGGTCTGCGTGGCCAGCGCCGCGGTCTGCATGGCTGGCGTCGCCGGCACTTCGCCCTCAGCAAGGGCTGTTCATTAGGATGCAAGTCAGGATCCCAAAGGACTTCTGCAGGGTTCTGTCTGTTGCCCTCTTAGAGGGGATGTGCTGAGGTTTGGGATTGGGGCTCCTGAGCTTTTCCCCAGCTCAGTCCCAGTGGTCCCAGTAGTCCCGGGGGTCTTGTTATGGGCTGATGTCTCAGCCTGGGCGTGCAAAATGGGAGAGAGGTTGTCCCAGCCTGGAAACCAGCTAGCAAGGGGGCTGCGCTCTGGCGGGGGGAGGCCAGCAGAGGCTCTGCGGTCTCCCTGCCTGCCCTGCTCTGTCCAAGGGCCTGAGGCTGCTGGAAGATGCCTCGTGCCCTTCCTTGCATGCTGAGCGTGGTTGGTGACACCGACTCTCCTCTCCCATCCCCAGAGGCTCGCCTGCGGAATGGGGACGATGTCCGAGCTGCCCTCTTTGAAGCGCAGGAGATGGTGATGCCCGAGATACAGGAGCAGATCCAGGACTACAGGTGATGCAGCTGCCCCGGTGCCCCGCAGAGCTCGACGGGCTCCTGCCTGGGCTCGTGGCCCTGACCCTTGTCTGCCGCAGAACAAAGCGCACCATGGGCCTGGGGAGTCTGTACGGGGAGAACGACCTCTTGGACCTGGATGGGGACCCCCAGAAGGAGCGGCAAGTGGCGGAGAAGCAGCTGGCCCAACTGGGCGACATACTGTGAGTGCCGGGCTGCCGCAGAGGCTCCCTGCCCTGCGCGTGGGGGAGCACCTGCCTCCCTGCCTGGATTTGGGGCGAGGACGTGGGGAAGGGGGTCAGGCACAGGCTTAGCTCTGCTCCGTCATCCTGCGTGACCCACACATTTGCCGCTGGAGGTGGGAAGGAGAGTTTGGAGCAGGCGCTGGGCGCGGTGAGGGGCGGGGGGCACGGCGGGATGGAGGGCTCGGTGCTGCGAGCGCCCTGCCTGGGGGCTGAGCAGAGGAGCCCGTTCCAAACAAGCTCTTTTATCCCTCCCCATCTCTCTCTCCAGGTCAAAGTATGAAGAGGACAGGAGGTGAGTGGCCCTGGGGCACAGGGGGAGCGCGTCCAGATGCGACTGCCTTGCAGTTGTTAGCTGAGAAGGCAAAAGGAGAGGAGTTGCAGGAGCATCCCCTGCCCGTGCCGGCCTCTGGCAGCCTCTCCCCGTGCCAGGCGTATCGCCGCGGGCGCTCGGACTGGCCCCGGGGAAGGGCGAACGCTGGCCTCGGGGCCCTGCTGCGCCGGGTGCAGACCCCTACCCCCCCAGCTCGCCCGCTTGAACCGCTTCTCGCCTTTCCTCCCTTCTCACTCGCCTGCGTCCCCGCCCGGGCGTCCTCTCCTGCCTGCGGAGGCACGGACCCTCTCGCCCCGCAGACCCCCGCGGGATGTCCCGGCCTCCCCGTTGCCTGCCCCGGCCTGCGGTGCCCTGTCCCGGTGTTGGATCTCCAGCCTCACGCTCTCCTCTCTTCCAGCTCCCCCATGGCCTTTGCCCTCAGCACCTATATGAACCACACAGGCATCCGCAGCCGGGAGCCCCGGGCGGCCGGCACCGGTGAGAAGGCCCAGTCCCTCCCGGACAGGGACAAGTGGCTGCCCTTCTTCCCCAAGACCAAGAAGGTGGGTGGCTTGCTGCAGCCGCTCCGCTGCCCTGGGGCCAGGCTCTTGCTTCTGGATCTTTTGAGGCGACCCGGGACGGGGTTCTGCAGAGACCCCCATCTCCCCCCCATGCCTCGGAGAGCCACTTGGCGCCAGGGCAGAGCCGGACCCTGGCCCCGTCCCTTTCCCGACGGCTCGTGCCACGGCGTTCAGCCAGCGCGGCGAAGGTTGGGTCAGCCTCGGGGCCCGCGCGGTGACCTGTGTCTTTACCAGTGCTCCTCTCGGATGTCCCAACAGAGCAGCGGCACGAAGAAGGACAAGGATGCCATGGAAGACAAGAAGCGCAACCCCATCCTCAAGTACATTGGGAAGCCCAAAATCTCCTCCCAGAGCAGTGAGTATTGGCACCTTCTGGGGTGCCGTACCCACCGGCCTCCGGCTGCCTGGAGATCCGCAGCCGTCTGCGTGCCCGCGGCCGTCAGCGGCCTTTGGCACCCGTGGGACTGCTGCTCGCTTCGCATCAGCCACCCTCTGCCCTCCTCATGGGAAACCCGTTGTCTCAACTGTCCGTGCTCCCACCTGGCTCTGAGGGAGCGGGAAGGGAGCAGAGCCGAGCTCTCCCCCCAGATTTATCTTACGTACCCATCCTGCAGGCTGCTCGCTGTGTCTTGGAAGTGCCACAGCTCCTGGGGGGGCTGAGGTGGTGGAGAGCAAGTGTGTGCACGTGTGCGTGCGTGTAAACGTGTGCGCACACGCATGCGTGCCTGTGTTCCTCCCCTTCTGCTTTGAGTTCTCATGTTGTTAGCTCACGTGTTCCCTCTTTGCCTCCTTCGTTGCTGAAATGCGGGATTGATTTGACATCTCATTTTTGTTTTTCCTTTCAGCATTTCATGTCCCTTTGTCCCCTGTTGAAGGTAAAAGGCCTCTTCTTTTGTTTGCCATTCACCTCATGTGCTTAGTTTTATTTTCTCCCCCCGAGGTACCTCAGCATCGTTGCACCGGGCATTGGGGTGGGCTTGGACAGATGCCGTGGGGTCCGGGAGGAGGGCTGCCCGCGGCGGCCGGCTGTTCCCATCCAGCGCTCGGGCGTGCCGGCCGCCCGCTCGGCACGTCTCCCCGAGGAAGCTGGCAGCCGGCCTCAGGGAAGCCCCCGGGAGAGCAGTCGCGGTGCCATCGGTGCCTCCGCAGCCCGAGCTGGACGGGGCTCCGCCGCACAGACGGCCGAGGCCGCGGTGCCGAGGGGTGGGCGGCAGCACGGGCATCTCCTGCCCAGCCGCGCGCAGCCCGCTCTCACCGGGGTCGCTTCCTTGCTTTCGCCCCAGCAGTCAAACCCGGCAATGTGAGGAACATCATCCAGCACTTTGAGAACAACCAGCATTACGAGAGCCAGGAGCCCGGCAGCCAGCGTCTCTCCACCGGCAGCTTCCCCGAGGACCTGCTGGAGTCGGACGGGTAGGGCAGGGGGATGCGTGCGGGGCAGCCAGTGCTCTCGGGGGTCCCACGGCAGATTTTGGCCGGTTTGCGTGCGCGGGGACGTCCCTGCCTGTCCCACCCGGCTCAGCCTGTTCTCGGCTTTGTCTCCCCGCTGCAGTTCCCGCACCGAGGTCAAGCTGGGCCGCTCGGAGAGCTTGAAAGGCCGGGAGGAGATGAAGAAATCACGGAAAGCAGAAAACGTGCCTCGGTCCCGTAGCGATGTGGACATGGATGCCGCAGCCGAGGCCACGAGGCTTCACCAGTCGGCGTCGTCTTCCGCTTCCAGCCTGTCCACAAGGTGGGAGACGCTGTCGGAGCCCCGGGCAGGGAGGACGTGGGCTCCCCCGGGCATGTTTGGCTTCAAAGGGGAGCTGGGATGGCCGGGGGTCTGAAAGCTGAACGCCTCGGGCTGAGACGCTGTCTCTTGGGAAGGCTTTTGCTAAGCCTCGGGTCAAGGCCGAGCCCCAGCCATGCAGACGGGGCGGCCCCGGCCCCGCAGCGCCCAGCTGTCTCCAGGGCCTCCTGGCCGACGTTTGCCAGGGGAAAAGAGAGAGAATTGGGCTTTAATTCCCATTTGTGCCCCAAACGCCTCTCGCAGCCGGTAGCACCGGACGCACGCCCGGAGGGGCTTACGGAAACGCCGCTGGTTGCTGCCCCACGGGGCGCAGCAATGGGAGGAGAGGGGCTGGGATGTCAGGACACGAGGGTGACTCTCCCATTCCTCCCCAGGTCGCTGGAAAACCCCACCCCGCCGTACACGCCAAAGATGGGACGCAGGTGAGTGGCCCAGCCTCGGCCTCTGCCGCCTGTACCGCGCGCCCCGAGCCAGCCGGGGTCCCCGGGGCCAGTTTTCCTTCAGAGCAGGAGGGTCACTGTAGGGGTGTGCCGGGGCTGTGCCCCCGTGTTGGGGGCCAGGGGGGCTCCATCCGTGCCTTCCTAGCTTCTCCCTCCCCGTAAGCGAGCCTTGACAGAGCACAAGGGGAGGTGATGGCCAGGGCTGCCCCGGGAGGGAGTCCCCCGTTAGTTCTCCATCCTCCTGGGGCGAGGGGGCACCTCTGTTCCCTTGTGTCTCACGCAGGAGCTTAAAGGACCTATGTAGATGTCTGCTGGGGGACCTAGTCTTTTAGCTCAAGAGTCAGAGGCTTGTACTTCTTGTGCTGAAGGCCCCGGGTTCAAGCCGAAATAGGGCCCAGGTAGATATTGGCTGTACTGGGAGCGCTGCGGGGTGGGCTGGCTGGATGCAGGTGGCTGCAGAGTACTCCCACCGCCGCCTTTCACCCTCCCAGGAGCATCGAGTCGCCCAACCTGGGTTTCGGCGTGGACCCCTTCCTGCCTCATCTGCTGGAGGATGAGCAGGGCCAGCTCTCCGACCTGGAGCCCGAGCTGGACTCCCAGAACTGGCAGCACACGGTCAGCCGGGAGCTGGTGGCCAACCTGCCGCAGAAGGAGATTGACCGGCAAGAGGTCATCAATGGTAAGGAGCACCGGGCACCCCGGGGACGCGAGGGACCCCCAGCAGCGCACCCCAGCACCGCGGGGCTCCCCCGGGCACTTCTCCACCCCCGTCGTGCCTTTCGCACAGAGCTCTTCGCCACCGAAGGGTCTCACCTCCGCATCCTCCGAGTCCTTGACCTCCTCTTCTACCAGCGAATGAAGAAGGAGAGCCTGCTGTCCCGGGAAGAGCTGGCACTCCTCTTCCCCAACCTCCCCGACCTGATAGAAATCCACAGTAAGCCTCTCCGCGCTTGGATCCCGCTCTCCCCTGGAAACGCCCCCCTGCAGTGGGAGCAGGGGGTGGCCCACAGCTGCCCGGTGCTCCGGTGTTGTCACCCACCGTTCGGACCGGCCCTGCTGACGGCATCGTGCCGTCTCACCGCTCCGGCCTCTCCTTTCCCTCCCCTGGGAGCGAAGCGGAGCCTGTGTTTTTTCCGGGCTCTGCCGATGCCCGTGTCTGGGATGCCTGGTCTGTACCCAGCCCTTGGCGTAGCACGCTTTCAGGACACACTTTCGGTGTCACGCTCCTTGACGCGCTGCGTCCCTGACGGCAGCCCCTTCGGCTCCCGGCCCCTCCTGCCTGCACCCATGCCGGAGAACCGGCAGGGACCCCCTGGGGCAGGCAGCGCGGTGGGTGCTTGCACAGACGAGTGGTGGGCGGCCCCGGCACCCCGCTCATTTCAGTCCCGTCTCTCGCATCCTCGTCCAGATTCTCTCTCCGAATCCATGAAGAAGCTCCGGGAAGAAGGACCAATCATCAAAGAAATTGGGGATCTCATGCTGTCTCGGGTAAGGGGGGACAGGGGTGGTAGAGCCCCCGGGGACACCTTGTCCTCCAGCCTGGAGGGGTTGGCATCGTGAAGGGGAGGTGGAGGTGACCCCACCGTCACGCTGTCCTCTGGCCCTGCCTGCGCTCGGAGCCGACAGGCTCGGGGCTCGGGGCCAAGTCTGGGGGTGCCTGAGCCCGCTTTTCCCCTGCACCCCCCCAGTTTGACGGCCTGGCCAAAGAGGAGATCCAGCAGGTCGCTGCTGACTTCTGCTCTTACCAATCCATCGCCCTGGAGCTGATCAAAACGAAGCAGCGCAAGGAGACCCGCTTCCAGATCTTCATGCAGGTTTGTCCCTCTCCCGGGCCGTTCCGTGCTCCCCTGGCTTCCCCTGATCCCACCTCGGCGCCTCCACCCTCTTCCCTCCGCCCTAGGAAGCAGAAAGCAATCCGCAGTGCCGGCGCCTGCAGCTCAAGGACTTGATCATCTCTGAAATGCAGCGCCTGACCAAGTACCCGCTGCTGCTGGAGAACATCATCAAGCACACCGAGGGTAGGGGCTGGGGGGCACCGGGGGCTCGTCCCCAGGGTCGCTCGGCTGCGTGCTCCCGTCTCCAGCACGTCCTTCGGCCGGCCGGAGGCGATCGCTTTCTGCTGCGGGGTTTGTGCCTCTCTGTTACCATCCAGAGCAAAATCCCAGGGTGGTGGGGAGCGCATGCTGCCTTCCCAGCAGAAAGAGCCGGGCCGGGGGGTCCGGGGGGTGGGAGAGTCCCCCTCTTGTCAGCGGGGAGCTCTGGGCCAGCAGCGTTCTGTGCCGGGGATGCGGCTGGGAGCCTGTCGCAGCGGGACGGGGACGGCCCCGTCTGGGTGCTGCTGCCCGCTCTCACCTCTCTGCCCTGCCAGCGGGCACCTCGGAGCACGACAAGCTGTGCCGAGCCCGGGACCAGTGCCGGGACATCCTCAAGTACGTCAACGAGGCGGTGAAGCGAGCGGAGAACCGGCACCGGCTGGAAGGCTACCAGAAACGCCTGGATGCCACCTCGCTGGAGAGGACCAGCAACCCGCTGGCTGCCGAGTTCAAGGTAGCTCCAGCTCCCGGGCGGCAGCGGGGGGCTGCCGGGGGCCGCCTGGGCCTGGCCCGCGCTCACCCACCACCCTCGGCTTCCCGCAGAGCCTGGACCTCACCTCCCGGCGCATGATCCACGAAGGGCCGCTCACCTGGCGCATCG
The DNA here is from genome assembly GCF_030463565.1 of Pelecanus crispus. Taxonomy (NCBI): domain Eukaryota; kingdom Metazoa; phylum Chordata; class Aves; order Pelecaniformes; family Pelecanidae; genus Pelecanus; species Pelecanus crispus. Next base: position 4,554,902 of record NC_134664.1, read on the forward strand.
GCAAGGACAAGACCGTGGGTACGGACCTGCCCCGCCGCCTGGTACCGGGAGCGCGGGGAGACCTCCCCCCGCACCCTCGGCATTCCCAGGACTTGGGCGTTTTACCTCCAGCCCCAACAGCATGACAGGGATCCCCTTAGCCCCCCTTTGCCGTGCCCGCCGGGCCATCATCCCCCCTGGCTGCAATTCCCACCCGGTTTGCGAGCGCATCCCTGGCTGAGCCTCCGCTCTCGGTCTTCTCTCCCGCCCAGACCTGCACGTGCTGCTCCTCGAGGACCTCTTGGTGCTGCTGCAGAAGCAGGACGAGAAACTGGTGCTGAAGTGCCACAGCAAGACAGCGCTGGGCTCTTCGGACAACAAGCAGACCTTCAGCCCCGTCCTCAAGCTCAACTCGGTGCTCATCCGCTCCGTGGCCACAGGTGGGGAGAGGCCAGGGAGAAGCCGTGGGGGCTGGCGGCAAGGACCACCGTGTCCCCCAGCCGTGTCCCGCTGCGGCCGTGCTGGTGACAGCCGTGCCAGCGGCTCGGGTTAAAGCCCTCGCTGTGCTCCGGCCTTCCTCATCGCTCCCGGTCGCCCCGCGCAGATAAACGAGCCCTCTTCATCATCTGCACGTCAGAACTGGGACCCCAGATCTACGAGCTGGTGGCGCTGACGTCCTCCGAGAAAAACACGTAAGGCCGGCGGGGACGGGTCCCGGCGGCGATGGGCAGAGCTTGCCCGGGCCGGGGGCTTCTCCCGGGGGCAGCAGCCCCCCGGGGAGCTGAGAAGGGGCTCTGGGCTGGGCAGGTGGATGGAGCTGCTGGAGGAGGCGGTGCAGAGTGCCACGAGGAACGCCACCTTCCCCCCCAAGCGCCGGACGCCGGAGCCCACCCGCGCAGCACCCTCCGGGTGAGCAGCCCGGCCCGTGCGGGGACGCGGGGTCCTGGCGTGGTCCCGTGCTGGCGGGCGCGGGGGCGTGAGGCCGGCCCGCTGCCGGCTCTCTCCGCAGGGCGGTTGGGATGGGGGCGGGGGTCCTCCCTGGTCACTGGGGAGCTGGGGGTGGCTGCCAGGGCTCCTGGCTCCTTGTGTGGGGGCTTCGGCAGCGTCGGCCCCGGCGTCAGTGCCGCGCCGGAGCCGCTGGCTCCTGCCCCTTGGCTAATGCCCCTTCTGCGTCCCCGCAGCCTGGTGTTGCCGGACCCCGACGTCTCGCCCGTCCTGTCCCGAGGCGCCGGCTCCGGGGCAGGGGCAGGGGACTGTTCCTCAGGTGAGTTCCCCCCGGCCCTCCCGCCGCTCCCTGCCCGTCTTTCAGGGACGGGACGCGGGGCTGAGCTCTCCCCTTCTCCCCGCGGCAGACGACAGCCCCGCAGCGCTCCTGGGCAGGGAGAAGCCCCCGGCGCTGCTGGAGGAGCCGGTGAGCAGCGAGGTGGAGGAAGGGGAGGAAGAGCTGCCCGCAGCCTCCCTGCCCGCGGGGGCCGGCGTGGAGGCGGCCGAGACCCTCCCGGCCGAGCGGCCGGGGCCCCCCGCATGCCTGCCGCTGCCGGGACCCGTCGGCGCGGAGGGTCTGGCCGAGGCGGCGCTGGAGGATGGTGAGTGGCGCGGGGGGCTGCGGCGGGGAGGCCTCCCCCCGGTGCCAGCGTCCCCCCGGGGAGCCGCAGTCCAAAACCGCCTCTTCCCCCCTCCCCGCGCCCCGTACCAGTGGAGAACCTGCGGCTGCTGATCCTGCGGAGGCTCCTGCCCAGCCGGTACGCGGAGCCCGAGGACGACCTGACGCCCACGCCGTCGGTCATGGGGGGTGCCGGCCAGGCCTGGGACTCGGTGCTCTCCGGCCAGGATTCGGCCTCGCAGGAGGTGCTGGCAGAGCCCCCGCGCGCCGCCGAGGACGCCAAGCCGCGGTCGAGCCGGGAGGAGACGAACGAGACGGGTCCGGCCGCCGAGGAGCCGAGCGGCTACAAAGTCGTCCGGAAAGGTAGAGGGGTGGCGGCGAGGGCCCTCGGCCGCGCGGGGCGGGAGGCGGGCGCCGGGGACCCCTCTCCTCTCCCTGCCCGGCCCCTCGCTGGGATTTGGGGTCTCCCTCCCTGCTTGGCTGCGCGAGCTTCGCTGGAGCGGAGCTGGGGGCTCGCACGGGGGGACGGGGGGTGCGGGTGAACCCCCCTTCTCCTGCACGCACCCCAGGGGTGTGGGGGCTCCGATGGGTGCCGGTTTTGGGGTGCTGGTGGTGGGTGCCGGTGGTGGGTGCTGGTGGATGCTGGTATTGGGGTGCTGGGTGCTGATGGGTGCCAGTATTGGGGTGCCGGTGGTGGGTGCTGGTTGGTGCTGGTGGTGGGCACTGGTGATGGGTGCTGATGGATGCCGGTATTGGGGTGCTGGTGCTGGGTGCCAGTGCTGGGGTGCTGGTGGATGCTGGTATTGGGGTGCTGGTGGTGGGTGCTGGTGGGTGTTGGTGATGGGTACTGGTATTGGGGTGCTGGTGGTGGGTGCCGGTGGTGCCGGTGGTGGGTGCTGGTGGTGGGTGCCGGTGGATGCTGGTATTGGGGTGCTGGTGGTGGGTGCTGGTGGGTGCTGGTGATGGGTGCCGGTATTGGGGTGCTGGTGGTGGGTGCCAATATTGGGGTGCCGGTGGGTGCTGGTATTGGGGTGCTGGTGGTGGGTGCTGGTGGTGGGTGCCGGTGGGTGCTGGTATTGGGGTGCTGGTGGTGGGTGCTGGTGGTGGGTGCCGGTGCCGGGTGCCGGTGCCGGGTGCCGGTGGCGGGTCCTGCTCACCCCTTCCCTCTCCCTCCCCGCGCTCTTTCGGGGTGCGCAGCCCAGGCAGGGGGTGCTAAGGAGGCCACGCCCTCGCCAGGCGGCAGCCAATCAGAAACTGAGCTGCAGGAAGGAGGCGGAGCTAATGTAGATGGTAAAGAGACCCCCCCCAGACCCCCCCCGTCCCCTCCCCAGAGCCCCCCGTTGTCCCCGTGTCCCCAGGAGGGCCACGTCCCCTTCCCCCACGAAGGGGACCCCCCCGCGTCCCCGCGGGGAGCCGTGTCCCAGCCGGTGTCACTCGGGAGGACGTGTGCCGGGGGGGACACCGTGTCCCTGGGGGGGACACCCCCTGTCCTGGGGGGACACTGTGTCCTTGGGGGGGACACCTCCTGTCCCGGGGGGGACACTGTGTCCTGGGAGGGGACACCCTGTGTCCCTGGGGGGGGGCACCGTGTCCTGGGGGGGGACACCCTGTGTCCCTCGGGGGGGGCACCCCGTGTCCCTGGTGGGGGGACACCGTGTCCCGGGGGGGGGCACCCCCTGTCCCGGGGGACACCCCCCACGTCCCTGAGCCCCGTGCCCAGCGCAGCCGGTGCCATCGCAGCCCCAGCCCGGACGCCGTGACCCAGCTGGGGACGGGTCTGTGGCCGCTCCTGCTGCGAGGGGGCGATTTCGGCCCCACGCTGGGCACCCCCAGGCCCGTCGCGCTTTCACCCCGGCCGGCAGCTCCGCACCCCCAGGCCCGTCGCGCTTTCACCCCGGCCGGCAGCTCCGCACCCCCAGGCCCGTCGCGCTTTCACCCCGGCCGGCAGCTCCGCACCCCCAGGCCCGTCGCGCTTTCACCCTGGCCGGCAGCTCCGCACCCCCAGGCCCGTCGCGCTTTCACCCCGGCCGGCAGCTCCGCACCGCGCGGCCGCTCGCTCGCTGCCCCTGCCCCGGCGGGGTGGGGGAGCGGGAGGCGTGAGAGTGAGAAAACTCCTGGGCTGAGATAGGCACAGTTCAATAATTGAGATAAAATGAAGGAAAATAGTAGTAATAACAGCAATACAGTAATAACAGCCCGAGGGGCTCGAGCCGCTTGGCTTGCTTGCGTGCAGTTTCACGTGCACGCGTGACCTGTGCGGTAGCGCCATGGCTGCGCCCGCCCCTCGCTCGCGGGCCCACCAGCGCCAAACCCGCCGGCGGCCGGCGGCCCCCCGCCCGCGCAGGCCCCTGACGCCGCTCGTCCCCTCTTCAGGCAACTACTTCTACGTCAGCATGCCCACCGGCCTCCCCCAGCCTGCCGCCCCGCACCCCGCGCCGCCCCCCAGCCCCCCGCGGGGGTCCCCACCGGAGGCACCCACCCGTCCCAGCCCCGCCGAGGGGTCCCCGGACCCCCCGGCTCCCCTCCGTGACGTGGACCTCATCTTCCGCACCATCGAGCAGCTGACGCTGAAGCTCAACAGGCTGAAAGTGAGCCCCCCGAAGTGGGGAGAGCTGGGGCGGGGGGTCCCGGTGGGGTGGGGGAGTGCGGGGGGGGGGGGGTGTCATGGGGGGACTGGGCCCCAAAGCGGCGCCCACCCCTCTGACCTGGCACCCTCCCTCCCGGGCACCCTCCAGGCTGTCGAAGCAGCGCACCGGGAGCTGCTGCGGTCGCTGGGGCGCGGCTCCTCAGCCGACGCCACCCCCCCGGGGGGCTCAGCCCCAGAGGGCGAGGGGTGGTCCCAGCAGCCCCCCAGCCCCGACGGCGACAGCCCCCTGTCCCTCGCCCTCCGGAGCCTGCAGGGCCCTGGCGCCAACGCCCCAGGTAAGAGCCAGCGCCGCGCCGTGCTCGCCCCCGGCCCCACCCCCCCGTCCCCTCACCCCCCCTGGCCCCTCACCCCCCGTCCCCTCACCCCCTTTTCCCCATCTCTTCCAGGCTCCAGAGCCCCCCTCGCCGAGGACCCCGCTCGCAACACCGGCCTTTAGCCGCAGTGGGGAGGGGGGGTCTACCCCCCCAGAGTCGCTGAAAGCTGGGGCGCTGCCTGACAGCCCCCCCCGCGCCTCCCCCCAGACTGCCGGGGGCTTCGGCCCGAGGGAGGGAGCGCGATCCGGCGGGGCCGGCGGCCGGGCCCCCCTCACCCCCTCGCATGGCAGCCCCGGCTCGGCCCCCCTGCGCCCCCCCGGCCGTGAGAGCTGGATCTGGTCTGTATAAATGCACTTTGTTCTGTTCCTCTCCGTGCTGCGGCCCCCCGCCCGCTCCCCGCCGCCTATAAATATGTACGTACGTGCTCCCCTCTGTAAATAACCACCACCAGCCCCCCCAGCCGGCAGCCGGGGGACAGCGGGGAGGCCCCGAGCACCGGGCGCTTCCCCGGCTGCCGCCGGTGACAATCGGTGACCCACGGGGCGGCCGGGGGGGCCGGGGCGCGTCCCACCTCCGCTGCCCCCATCCCTTCTCCCCCTCCCAGGTGCCGCGGCGAGGCCAGCGCTGGGGGTGTCCGATATATATATTATATATAATAGAGCCACGATTGACCAGTTGCTGTTCAGCGCTCTATAATCTGGTTTATTTTCTTCCTTTCCATCGTAAAGGTTTTGATTTCTTTTGGTTTTTTTAAAGAAAAGGCAAGAAGCGAACTCTGTTCGCCCGCAGGTGGGCGCGCGGCTCCTCGGGGCCGGCCTAGGCGCCCCGTTCCTGCTCCTCCTCCTGGCCCCGGGCTTTGGGGAGGGGGTCCTGCGGCAGCAGCTCCTGCAGCCGCGCAAAGGCCGGGCTGGTGGCAGGGATGCGGTTCCTCTGCGGGGAAACGCGGCGTCAGGCCCTGCCCCGCGGCAGTGCCGGCCCCATGGCGATGCCGGCTCCGTGGTGATGCCAGCCCCACGGCGGTGCTGGCTCCATGGTGATGCCAGCCCCATGGCGATGCTGGCTCCGTGGCGATGCCAGCTCCATGGTGAAGCCGGCCCCACGGCAGTACCGTCTCCATGGTGATGCTGGCCCCACAGCGGTGCCAGCCCCACGCCGATGCCAGCTCCACGGCGATGCCAGCCCCACGGTGGTGCCAGCCCCACAACGGTGCTGGCTCCATGGTGATGCCAGCCCCATGGCGATGCCGGCCCCACAGCAGTGCTGGCCCCACGGCAGTGCCAGCCCCATGCCGATGCTGGCTCCATGGTGATGCCAGCCCCATGGTGGTGCCAGCCCCATGGCAGTACCGGCTCCGTGGTGATGCCGGCCCCATGGCGGTGCCAGCCCCATGGTGGTGCCAGCCCCATGGCGGTGCTGGCTCCGTGGTGATGCCGGCCCCATGGTGGTGCCAGCCCCACGGCGGTGCCAGCCGCCCACCCTGCTCACCTCCAGGGACAAGCAGAGCAGCCCCTGCTGCCCCGGCACCTTTGGCTTCTCCCGCTGCTGCTCCTCCAGCGCTGCCAGGAAGGCGCCGAGGCCGCGCTCGGTGACGCGGTTGTCTGCAGAGGGAGAGGGGGGTCGGGGACGGGCGGCGGGGGGCTCGCTGGGGACCCGCCGCCCCCCCGGCCTCACTCACGGGTCAGGTTGAGGTTGAGGAGCGCCCGGTTCCCCGGCAGCACGACGCTGCCCTGCTGCTGCCTGGCCTCCTCCAGCAGCGGTTCAGCCCGCTCCGGCACCTGGACGTGGCGGGGGCCGTGAGGGAGTGTGGGACCCCAGGGTCGGGCACCCCCTCCCCACCCCGTCCCCCCGGCGTCCCCCACCTCCGGGCTCAGCTTCTCCTGGCCGCTCGGTTTCGCGTCTCTGCCGCGGGCGGCTCTGGGCTCCGGCGCTGCCGGGAGGGAGAGCGGGGAGGGAGCTGAGGCAGGCGCGGCCCCCCCGGTGCTCCCCCGGCCCCCCCGGCCCCCTGCACCCTCACTCACGCCTCTTGGGCTGCCTGGCCTCCTCCTTCCGCAGCGGCTCCTGCAACGACGGGGCAGCGGGCAGCAGCTTGGGCAGCCCCCACCTCCCCCTGCCCTTGCCCCGCAGAGCTGGAAGCGGGGAAACTGAGGCACAGCTGGGGCAGCGCCTGCCCCCAAAGCTGGGGGAGACGGGGGATACCTGGCAGCTGCCTGCTGGGCTTCCCCTGCCCGCCCTGATGAGCCCCCTGCCACCCACCCCCATCCCCCCGCCGCCCGCCCCGATGAGCCCCCCGCCGCCCACCCCCATCCCCACGCCGCCCACCGCCTCCCCACGCTGCCCACCGCCTCCCCACGCCGCCCACCGCCTCCTCACCTTCTTCTTGGCGGGGGTTTTGCCGGGCTTGGCCGGGGGCACCTTGTCAGGGGCCGCGCTGCCGCGCAGGTTGGAGGAGCACTCGCTCTGGCCCTCGGTCTCTCTTGGGGTCTGGGGGAGAGGGATGCTCAGGGGGCCAGCAGCCCCCCGGGAGCCTCCAGCCTTTCCCGGAGCCGGGGAGGGAACGTGCCCCCCCGCAAAACAGGGGGGCGGGGGTCTCGCTGCACCTCTGCCAAGAGCAGCCTCCTCCGCTCCACTGCTTCGGCGTGCGTCAGCGCGAACGGCCCCAGCACCTGGCAGGCAGCGGGGCCGGGGTCGGGGCAGGGTCCGGCCCGAGCCGCGTGCCCCGATCCCGTGGAGTCGGGGGGCACCCACCTCGGCGAGCCTGACGGCCCCCGCGTCGCCGATGTCGTTGTTCGCCAGGGACAGGGACAGCAGGGAGCGGTTCAAGCGCAAGCCCTGGCAGAGCCAAGGGACGGGGTCGGTGCCGGGTGCGCCGGGGCGCCCGGCTGCCCCCCGCGCCCTCCCGCTGCCCACCGTGGCGATGTAGCCGGCTCCCCGGTCCGAGATGCGGTTGAAGCTGAGGACGAGCGAGAGCAGGCTGCGGTTGGCGGAGCTCGGGGTGGAAAGGCTCTGCCCGATGAGCCGGGCGGCCGCGTCGCCGATGCCGTTGTTGCGCAGCGAGAGGTGGGCCAGCCTGCGGGGCGGGCAGCGGCGGCCTGGGCATTGCTGCCAGCGGGGAGGGGTCCCGCGGGGGTCCCAGCCGAGCGGGGCGGGGGGGACGAGCGCGGCTCGATCCGGCTCCGACTCACGTGCTGTCGCTCCCCATCAGCGTGTGGAAGGCGGGCTCGGGCAGGGGGTTCCCCTCCAGGCTGAGCGTCCTGTGGAGGAGCCCCCCCGGCCGGTGTGAGCGATCCTCCCCGGGACCCCCGCTCCGTTACCCCTAACGAGGGAGCGCCCCGCGACCGGCCACGTACCGGAGGCAGGGGCAGCGCGCCAGCAGCGCCGCCAGCGCCGGGAGCAGCCGCTCCGTCAGCCCGACCTTCCAGAGGCTGCGGGAGGACAAAGTGGCATCAGGAGCCGCTGATGGGGACCCCCGGCGTCTCGCGGGGGCTGCCGGGACCCCCCTCCCTGCCCGCACTCACTGCACTGCCCGCAGCCCGGCCACGGCGGGCAGGCACTGGCTCAGGACCCCCAGCATGTCCTCCTCGATCTTCCAGCCTGCCGGAGACAGGGAGGTCAAGGCCGCGGGATGGGATGGGATGGGATGGGATGGGATGGGATGGGATGGGATGGGATGGGGGGAAGAGCCCCCAAATGCGGCTGTTCCCCTCCCGAGTGCCCGGGAGGCGCTGGCACGGCTGGGGGGATCCCGCAGGCTGATTTCCAGGAGCTCCTCATCCCTGGGTGCCGGGGGGCACCGCGGGGGTCCCCAGGACCCACCCCGCAGGAAGACGGCGTGGACGCTCCGGGGGTCCTCGTGGTCCCTCTCCACCTGGACGCAGGGCTGGAAGTAGCCGTACTTGCGCTCGATGCGGGCAAGGACCTCGGCCAGCGTCGGCTGGGTGGGCTCCTCTGCGGGACGGCGAGGGGGCGGGTGGGGGTGCCGCCAGCAGCCCCCCGCTCCCCGGGCAGGGACCCTGCGGACACGCGGCCCCTCGCCGGCCCCCGGCCCCGCTCACCTTCGGCGGGGAAGCTCGGGGCCGGCCGGGGGGTGACTCTGGGGACGCCGGCGATGCCAGCCCGGGCGCAGAGCTCGGGCAAGTCCTGCTCCAGCAGCCCGGTGCACTGGTACCCCTCTGCGGGCAGGGCGCGGGGCACATGAGGGGGACCCCTGCGGCCCCCCCACCCCTGCCAGGGCCGGGGGCTCACCTGCGCCCTGCTCGGCCTTCCTCCCTGCGCTCTTCGTCTCCTCCTCCGCGGCCGCTGCCGCCGCCGCCTTCTCCCTGGGCGCCCGCTCCCCCCGCCGCCTCATGGCCCACAGCTGGGGGGCACCGGGGGGGGCTCAGCGGCCCCTGGCACCCACCGGCCCCGGGGCTGGCCCTGCCTGGCACCCGCACCCCCCACATCCCGGAGCCAGGGGGTCCCAGTGGGGTCCCTGTGTGGGGGAGGGGGGTCCCAGGGCCCTGTGGGGGTCCTTATGTGGGGGAGGGGGGTCCCAGGGCCCTGTGGGGGTCCCTATGTGGGTGGGGGGGGGGTCCCAGGGCCCTATGGTGGTCCCTGTGTAGGTGAGGGGGGTCCCAGGGCCCTATGGGGGTCCCTATGTGGGGGAGGGGGGTCCCAGGGCCCTGTGGGGGTCCCTGTGTAGGTGAGGGGGGTCCCAGGGCCCTATGGGGGTCTCTATGTGGGTGAGGGGGGTCCCAGGGACAGGGGGCCCTGTGGGGGTCTCCATGGAGGTCTTTGTAGGGTCGGGTGGGTCCCTTGGGGGTCCCTGTGGAGGCCACCCTGGGGGGGGGTCCCAGGTCTGTTGGCTCTACAGGGGGGCAGGGGGGTCCCAGGACCCTATGGAGGACTCCCTGGGGGGATCTCAGAGCGGGGGGTGGCTATGGGGGTCCCTGTGCGGGTGAGGGGGGGTCCCAGGGACAAGGGGCCCTATGGGGGGGGTGTCTCTTGGCTGTGGGGTCCCTATGGGGGTCCCTGCAAGGGGAAAGGGGGGGTCCCAGTGGCAGGGGGCTCTGTGGAGGGTGGGGGAAGGCCCCAGGGTTGGGTGGGCCCCAGGTGGGTCCCTACGGCGGCCTCCCCCGGGGGGCCCAGGGCTGGGGGGTCCCAAGGCTGGGGGGGGGCCCCATGGGGGTCTCCCCGGGGGCCCGGTGGGGGCGGGGCCCGGTGGGGGCGGGGGCCCGGGCCCGGGCCCGCTGTAACCTCGCTCCGCGGCCTCTGCCGCTGCCGGCCGCGAGGGGCGGGGCCTCGGGCGCTGCGGCGCCTGCGCGGGGCGGGGCCGGCCCGAGGGGGCGGGGCCAGGGCTGGGGGCGGGGCCGGTGCAGGAGGGGCGGGGTCAGTGCGGAAAGGGGCGGGGCCGCCGGAGGGGCCGGGCGCTGGGCAGCGGCACTGGGAGCACTGGGCCGTGACTGGGCCCTTACTGGGCCCAGCGCTGGGCCTGCCCTGCGACCATCACCGGGTCTTTACTGGGGCCCCACCGGACCATCGCGGGGGCCAGCACTAGCCCTTCACTGGGCCCTTACTGGGGCCAGCACTAGCCCTTTACTGGGTCCTTACTGGGGCCAGCACTAGCCCTTTACTGGGTCCTTACTGGGGCCACCACTGGGCCTTCACTGGGCCCTTACTGGAACCACCACTGGGCCTTCACTGGGCCTTCACTGGGCCCTTACTGGGGCCAGCATTAGCCCTTCACTGGGCCCTTACTGGGGCACCACTGGGCCCTTACTGGGGCTAGCATTAGCCCTTCACTGGGCCCTTACTGGGGCACCACTGGGCCCTTACTGGGGCCAGCATTAGCCCTTCACTGGGCCCTTACTGGGGCCACCACTGGGCCCTTACTGGGGCCACCACTGGGCCCTTCACTGGGCCCTTACTGGGGCCAGCATTAGCCCTTCACTGGGGCCAGCATTAGCCCTTTACTGGGCCCTTACTGGGGCCACCACTGGGCCTTTACTGGGCCTTTACTGGGGCCACCATTAGCCCTTCACTGGGCCCTTACTGGAGCACCACTGGGCCCTTGCTGGTCCATTTCTTCTCCCATTGCTGTACCAGCCCCACGCCCGGCCCCACGCCCGGCCCCACGCCTGCCCCCGGTGCCATGGGGCCCGTCCCGCTCCCCGGCGCCAGCCCCCCGGGCCCGCGGCCACAGGCAGCCCTGGCTCGCACGGCACCGACCCCTTTATTCAGCGCCCGCGCCTGGGACGGGGCCGCTCCGGGGCACCCGCCGGGCCCCCCCACCCCGGTGCCCCCCGCCCCGGTGCCCGTCGCACCCCGGTGCCCCCCGCGCCGGTGCCCGTCCCTCAGCGGTCCTTCCTGCGCAGCGGCGGGGACGGCGGGTAGTGGCGGGCGGGGGGCACGTCGTAGTGGCTGGGGATGTGGCTGTTCTTGGGGGAGTCGTAATGGCTGGGGGGGGCCGCGGGGGTGAGGCCTTCGGCCCCTCTGGGGCAGCTCTCTGCGGGGAAAGGGGAGGCTGCAAGGGGCCGTGACCCCCCCGGGGCCATGCAGACCCCATCCCCAGGGCCATGACCCCCCCGGGGCCATGCAGACCCCATCCCCAGGGCTGTGTCCCCCCCCCAGGCCGTGCAGACCCCATCCCCAGGGCCGTGACCCCCCCAGGGCCATGCAGACCCCATCCCCAGGGCCGTGACCCCCCAGGGCCATGCAGACCCCATCCCCAGGGCCGTGACCCCCCCCAGGGCCATGCAGACCCCATCCCCAGGGCCGTGCCCCCCCAGGGCCATGCAGACCCCATCCCCAGGGCCGTGACCCCCCCCCCAGGCCGTGCAGACCCCATCCCCAGTGCCGTGCCCCCCCGGGGCCATGCAGACCCCATCCCCAGTGCCGTGACCCCCCCAGGGCCATGCAGACCCCATCCCCAGTGCCGTGACCCCCCCCCAGGCCGTGCAGACCCCATCCCCAGGGCCGTGACCCCCCCAGGGCCATGCAGACCCCATCCCCAGGGCCGTGCCCCCCCAGGGCCATGCAGACCCCATCCCCAGGGCCGTGCCCCCCCAGGGCCATGCAGACCCCATCCCCAGTGCCGTGACCCCCCGGGGCCATGCAGACCCCATCCCCAGGGCTGTGTCCCCCCCGGGGCCGTGCAGACCCCATCCCCAGGGCTGTGTCCCCCCCGGGGCCATGCAGACCCCATCCCCAGGGCCGTGTCCCCCCCCCAGGCCGTGCAGACCCCATCCCCAGGGCCGTGCCCCCCCAGGGCCATGCAGACCCCATCCCCAGGGCCGTGCCCCCCCAGGGCCATGCAGACCCCATCCCCAGTGCTGTGACCCCCCGGGGCCATGCAGACCCCATCCCCAGGGCTGTGTCCCCCCCAGGGCCGTGCAGACCCCATCCCCAGTGCCGTGTCCCCCCCCCAGGCCGTGCAGACCCCATCCCCAGGGCCGTGACCCCCCCGGGGCCATGCAGACCCCATTCCCAGGGCCGTGACCCCCCCCCAGGCCGTGCAGACCCCATCCCCAGTGCCGTGCCCCCCCGGGGCCATGCAGACCCCATCCCCAGTGCCGTGACCCCCCCAGGGCCATGCAGACCCCATCCCCAGTGCCGTGACCCCCCCCCAGGCCGTGCAGACCCCATCCCCAGGGCCGTGCCCCCCCAGGGCCATGCAGACCCCATCCCCAGTGCTGTGACCCCCCCCCAGGCCGTGCAGACCCCATCCCCAGTGCCGTGACCCCCCCCCAGGGCCATGCAGACCCCATCCCCAGTGCCGTGCCCCCCCAGGGCCATGCAGACCCCATCCCCAGTGCCGTGACCCCCCCAGGGCCATGCAGACCCCATCCCCAGGGCTGTGTTCCCCCCCCCCCCCCCCAGGGCCGTGCAGACCCCATCACCGGGGCCGTGCCCCCCCAGCCAGGCTCACCGGGGCCAGGGGACCCCCCAGCCGTACCGTCCTGGGGCGGCTCCTCCAGGAGCCCGATCTCGGCGGCCATCTCCCGCCGGACCGGGGATTTCATCTCCATGTAGCTGCCCTCGGGGGCCTTGGCGGGGGCCGGGGGCGGCTCCTTGATGGTGGCATAGGGGTTCTCGCTGGCCAGGGAGCTGGCGCTGGCTCCCAGCCCCTCCGGGGGCTCATCTGGGGGGAAGGAGTTGGGGGGTCCCCACAGCAGGGAGGGCAGGGGAGAGGGAGCGCCGTGTCCGGCTGCGTCCCAGGCAAGTCCCAGCCCCAGCCCAGCCACATCTCATCCCCATCTCATCCCAGACCTTTCCCATCCCATCCCATCCCCTCCCTGTCCCTTCCCCACCCCATCCCTCTCTTTTCCCCATTCCCATCCACACCCCATTCCAGCCCTATCCCATCCCACCCCCATCCTTTTTCCATCCCAGCCCAGCCCTTCCCCATCCCACCCCTGTCCCATCCCCATCCCTTCCCCACATCATCCCTGTGTCTTCCCACTCCCATCCCATCCCTCTCCTTTCTCCACCCCATTCCCATCCCATCCCATCCCATCCCTGTCCTTTCCCCACTCCATTCCCATCCCATCCCATCCCATCCCATCCCATCCCATCCCATCCCATCCCTGTCCTTTCCCCACCCCATTCCCATCCCATCCCATCCCATCCCATCCCTGTCCTTTCCCCACCCCATTCCCATCCCATCCCATCCCATCCCATCCCATCCCATCCCATCCCTGTCCTTTCCCCACCCCATTCCCATCCCATCCCATCCCATCCCATCCCATCCCATCCCATCCCATCCCATCCCATCCCATCCCTGTCCTTTCCCCACCCCATTCCCATCCCATCCCATCCCATCCCATCCCATCCCATCCCATCCCATCCCATCCCATCCCATCCCATCCCTGTCCTTTCCCCATCCCATTCCCATCCCATCCCATCCCACCCCGTACCTTTCCCGTAGGACTTCCCCAGGCTGCAGCTGTAGCTCCGGTCCAGCTGCCCCCCTGCAAGGGGACAGGTTTGGGGTCCCCCCTGCTCCGCCCAACCCCCCCCAGCACCTTCCCTGTGGATCCTGAGCCGGGAGGGGACCCGCGTGTCCACCCCGCTCTGGCCGAGGCCCCCCGGTGCTGCCCCCCCCTTACCCCTGGGGCCCGGGGCCCCCAGGTGCCTCCAGTCGGGGGGCAGCGTGGCGTTGCCGTCGGGGCCGTGGGGTCTCTCCACGCCGGGGAAGAGCTGGGTGCCGGGCACCTGCACCCAAAAAGGGATGGGTTGGCCACAAACTCCCAGCAGCAGCACCATGCCGTGCCGTGCTGCGCCGCGCAACACCACAGCGCACCGTGAAACACCGGTGCAGCATGCAACGCCACGGTGCACCATGCAACACCGTGCTGCACCATGGAACACCATGCTGCAGCATGGCACACCGTGCTGCACCGTGCAACACCGTGCTGCAGCATGCAACACTGTGCTGCACCGTGCAACACCACAGTGCATCACGCAACACCACACTGCGCCACGCAACACCGTGCTGCACCATGCAATGCCACAGTGCACTGTGCAACACCATGGTGCGCCATTCAACACTGTGCTGCACCGTGCCATGCCGCACCATGCCGTGCCACACCGTGCCGTGATGCACCGTGCCATGATGCACCGTGCTGTGATGCACCATGCCATGATGCACCGTGCCGTGCCGCACCGTGCCGTGATGCACCGTGCCGTGATGCACCGTGCCACACTGTGCCGTGATGCACCGTGCCGTGATGCACCATGCCGTGATGCACCATGCCATGATGCACCATGCCGTGATGCACCGTGCCATACCACACCGTGCTGTGATGCACCGTGCCGTGCCACACTGTGCCATGCCGCACTGTGCCGTGCCGCACCATGCTGTGATGCACCGTGCCATGATGCACCATGCCGTGCCGCACTGTGCCATGATGCACCGTGCTGTGATGCACCGTGCCACACTGTGCCGTGATGCACCATGCCGTGATGCACCATGCCATGATGCACCGTGCCGTGCCGCACCGTGCCGTGATGCACCGTGCTGTGATGCACCATGCCGTGATGCACCATGCCATGATGCACCATGCCGTGATGCACCGTGCCGTGCCACACCGTGCTGTGATGCACCGTGCCGTGATGCACCGTGCCACACTGTGCCGTGATGCACCATGCTGTGATGCACCATGCCATGATGCACCATGCCGTGATGCACCGTGCTGTGCCACACCGTGCTGTGATGCACCGTGCCGTGCCACACCGTGCCATGCCGCACTGTGCCGTGCCGCACCGTGCCGTGATGCACCGTGCCATGCCGCACCGTGCTGTGATGCACCGTGCCATGATGCACCGTGCCGTGCCGCGCCGTGCCGTGCTGCACTGTGCCGTGCCGTACCTTGAGGAAGCTGGCTCTGTCCTGGGCGCCGGGGCCGGGGGCCGGCAGCGTGCACTGGGACAGCGTGTGGTAGCTGGGGTTGGAGTAGTAGTGCGCGTGGTGGCTCGGCGGCACGTCTGGGGGGACAGGAGTCAGCCGGGCGCAGCGGGGCCAGCGGGGCCGTGGCCACGTCCCCGGCGCCGGGCTCACCTGGCACCACGTAGTCGGAGGTGTCCGTCTGTGCCGCCGTGTAGGCCACGGCCAGGTGCCGGCTCTCCTTGCCCTTCTGCCGGTGGCGGTAGCACAGGGCCGCGGCCGCCACGGCCGCCAGCAATGCCACCAGGGCCACCAGGCTGAGCACCACGCCCAGGGAGCCGTAGGCTGCGGGGGCGGCCGGCACGATGGTGTAGGGCTGCTCGGGGGTCCCTATGGGGTGGGGGGGCAGGGGGTCCTTAGTGGGGGGCCAGGACCCCGGCGGGGCCCCCCCCGCTCTGCGCCCACTCACCGGCCTCGCAGTGGAGCCCGATGCTGCCCGGGGCGCAGGGGCACGTCCCGCTGGCCGGGTGGCAGGTGGCGTTGCGGGGGGCAGCGGCAGAGCTGCTGGCACTGGAGCCCGAAGGTCCCGGGGGGGCAGGCTGGGGGCACGGGGGGGGCAGCCATAGAGCTCCGTACTGCCCGGGGCCGTACGGCTCCATATGGGGACCATAGAGCTCCGTACTGCCCGGGGCCATAGAGCTCCATATGTGGTCCATAGAGCTCCGTACTGCCCGGGGCCATAGAGCTCCATATGTGGTCCATAGAGCTCCGTACTGCCCGGGGCCGTACGGCTCCATATGGGGACCATAGAGCTCCGTACTGCCCGGGGCCATAGAGCTCCATATGTGGTCCATAGAGCTCCGTACTGCCCGGGGCCGTACGGCTCCATATGGGGACCATAGAGCTCCGTACTGCCCGGGGCCATAGAGCTCCATATGTGGTCCATAGAGCTCCGTACTGCCCGGGGCCGTACGGCTCCGTATGGGGACCATAGAGCTCCGTACTGCCCGGGGCCGTACGGCTCCGTATGGGGACCATAGAGCTCCGTACTGCCTGGGGCCGTACGGCTCCGTATGGGGACCATAGAGCTCCGTACTGCCTGGGGCCGTACGGCTCCGTATGGGGACCATAGAGCTCCGTACTGCCTGGGGCCGTACGGCTCCGTATGGGGACCATAGAGCTCCGTACTGCCTGGGGCCGTACGGCTCCGTATGGGGACCATAGAGCTCCATACTGCCTGGGGCCGTACGGCTCCATATGGGGACCATAGAGCTCCGTACTGCCCGGGGCCATAGAGCTCCATATGGGGACCATAGAGCTCCATACTGCCTGGGGCCGTACGGCTCCGTATGGGGACCATAGAGCTCCATACTACCCAGGACCATATAGCTCCGTATGGGGACCATATAGCTCCATACTGCCCAGGGCTGTACAGCTCCATATGGGGTCCATATAGCTCCATACTGCCCGGGGCTGTGTGGCTCTGTATGGGGACCATAGAGCTCCATACTGTCCAGGACAATATAGCTCCATAGCAGGACCATATAGCTCCATACTGCCTGCGGCCATATGGCTCCATATGGGGACCATATTGCTCCATAGCGGGCCGTATAGCCCCATAGTGCCCGGGACCGTATAGCTCCATGCTAGGACCATATAGCCCCATACCGCCCGGGGCCCTATGGCTCCATACCAGGATCGTATAGCCCCATACCGCCCGGGGCCCTATGGCTCCATACCAGGACTGTATAGCCTCATACCGCCTGGGCCCTATGGCTCCGTACCAGGACCATATAACCCCATACTGCGCAGGGCCCTATGGCTCCATACCAGGACCATATAGCCCCATACCGCCCAGGCCCTATGGCTCCATACCAGGACCATATAGCCCCATACCGCCCAGGCCCTATGGCTCCATACCAGGACCATATAGCCCCATACCGCCCAGGGCCCTATGGCTCCATACCAGGACCGTATAGCCCCATATGGCCCGGGCCCTATGGCTCCATACCAGGACCGTATAGCACCATACCGCCCGGGCCCTATGGCTCCATACCAGGACCGTATAGCACCATACCGCCCGGGCCCTATGGCTCCATACCAGGACCGTATAGCCCCATACGGCCCGGGCCCGTACGGCCCCCTACGCAGTTGCAGCTCCGCACTGGGGTCCGTACAGCCCCGCTGCCCGCGACCGCACAGCTCCGCGCGGGGCCCCCCACGCCGCCCAGGAGGGAGCTGGGGGGGCCCCTACGGCCCCGGCCGTTCCCTCTCCTGCCCACCCGTGGGACCCCCGGCCGGGCCCGGGGGGCGCAGACCCCGGGCGGGGGGCGCAGACCCCGGGCGGGGGGCTCCGTGCCAGGCTCTACCTTCTCCGCAGAGCGTCCCGGTCCAGCCGGCGGGGCAGCGGCAGGTCCCCTCGGCGGGGTGGCACGTCCCCCCGTGGCGGCACAGGCAGGGCTGGGCGCAGGCGTCCCCCCAGGAGCCGGGGGCGCAGGCTGGAGGGGGGGGGGGGCGAGGGACAGGGGTCAGCCCCGCTCCCCGCTGCCCCCCCGGCCCCCCCGGCCCCCCACTCACGCTGGGAGCAGCGGGGCCCGCGCCAGCCCGGGGCGCAGAGGCAGGAGCCGTTGGCGGGGGTGGCAGGAGGAGCCGCTGGCGCAGGGGCAGCTCAGGGAGCAGCGCTTGCCGTAGCGGCCGGGCGGGCAGGCTGGGGTGAGACGAGCGCGCCCGGTCTCAGCTTGGGGGTCGGCGGGGCGCGTTAAGAGCGCCCCGCAAATGTTGGTTTTTTGGGTTTTTTTTTTGGGGGGGGGGGGTGGCACTCACGGCGCTGGCAGGTGGGGCCGCGGAAGCCTGGGGCGCAGGTGCAGGATCCATCCTGGGGCGAGCACGCGGCCCCGTTGCGGCAGGAGCAGGGCGCGCGGCAGCCCCGGCCCCAGAAGCCGCGGGCGCAGGCCTGCTTGCACTGCGGCCCTGCGAGGAGGATGAGCGATGAAGGCCGAGGGCCGGGCGGGCAGCGGGGTCTGCGCCCCCCCGGTCCGCCCTCACCTGTCCAGCCGGGCAGGCAGCGGCACTCTCCCGTCAGCGGGTCGCAGCCGTCGGCGTGGGCGCAGTCGCACCGCTGCCCGCAGCCCGCCCCGAACGTCCCGTTCTGGGGTACGGGCACAGGTCGGGGGTCAGCGCGGGGGCCGGGGCACGGCCCCCCGGCGCAGGCACGGCCGGCACTCACCGGGCAGGGCTGCAGGCAGCGGGGGTCCCGCCAGCCCGGCGGGCAGCGGCAGGTCCCGCTCTGGGGGTCGCAGGCGGCCCCCTGGGCGCACTCGCAGCTCCGGTTGCAGCCGGGACCCCACGTGCCGGCGGGACACGGCGTCGAGCAGTCGGGCCCGTGCCAGCCTGCGGGACGAGGGGGGCGGCGCGGTGGGCGCGGGGATGGGGAGCGGGACCCCCGCCCCGGCGTTCACCCACCTTCCTTGCAGAGGCAGGAGCCGTCGAGGGGGGAGCAGGCCAGGGCGTGCTGGCAGGAGCAGCGCCCCGAGCAGTTCACCCCGAAAGTGTCGGGGGGGCACAGGGAGGAGCAGTGCTCGTCCTGGGGGGGGGAGACTTCAGAGCAGCCGGGACCCCCGCCCGGGCTGGGGAAAGGCCCCAGGGGCCTGGGGAACGCCCTGGCCCTCCCCGGTGGGAGAGTGGGCAGCCCCAAAACCCCTTCCTCCCCTGGGAACCCCCCGCTGCCCCCAGGGTTGCCGGGACCCCCGAGCTGCCCCCCAGGGATGCCCACATGCCCGTGCCCCCCCCGGCCCAGGAATGCCCAGACCCCAAAACTGCCCCCAGAGCAAGAGCCCTGACCCATGCCTAAGGATGCCCAGGCCCCTGTGCTTCCCGCAGGGATGCTGAGCCCCCACGCTCCCCCCCCAGGACCACCCAGACCCCCACACTCCCCCCAGGACCACCCAGACTCCCATGTTCCCCCTAAGGATGCCCCCACACCCCCACGCTCCCCCCACGACCACTCAGACCCCCACGCTCCCCCCACGACCACCCAGACCCCCATGCTCCCCCCAGGACCACCCAGACCCCCACACTCCCCCCCAGGACCACCCAGACCCCCACGCTCCCCCTAAGGATGCCCCCACACCCCCACGCTCCCCCCAGGACCACCCAGACCCCCACGCTCCCCCCCCAGGACCACCCTGACCCCCACGCTCCCCCCAGGACCACCCAGACCCCCATGCTCCCCCCAGGACCACCCACACCCCCATGCTCCCCCCAGGACCACCCAGACCCCCACACTCCCCCCAGGACCACCCAGACCCCCACGCTCCCCCCAGGACCACCCAGACCCCCACGCTGCCCCTAAGGATGCCCAGACCCCCTCCACATGCTGCTCCAGGACCACCAGCCCCCCGTGCACACCACGGCCCCCGTGCCCCCCGTGCCCTCCATGCCCCCCATGCCCCCCATGCCCCCCATGCCCCCCGTGCACACCATACCCCCCATGCCCCCCATGCTCCCCATACCCCCCATGCCCCCCGTGCCCCCCGTGCCCCCCGTGCACACCATACCCCCCATGCCCCCCATGCTCCCCATACCCCCCATGCCCCCCATGCTCCCCATACCCCCCGTGCCCACCATACCCCCCATACCCCCATACTCCCCGTGCCCCCGTGCCCGCGCACCGTGTAGCCGGGCGGGCAGCGGCAGTGGCCGGTGGTCCCGTCGCAGGCCCCCCCGTGCAGGCAGAGGCAGCGCTGGAGGCAGCCGGGCCCGAAGGTGCCCGGGGTGCAGCTCTCGTTGCAGAAGAGCCCGGCCCAGCCGGGGCGGCAGGAGCACCCCCCGAGCAGGGGGTGGCAGCTGGGGGCACCCGCTCAGCACCCAGCGCTCCCAGGGGGGGCACGAGCACCCCCCGAGCAGGGGGTGGCAGCTGGGGGCACCTGCTCAGCACCCAGCGCTCCCGGGGGGGGCATGAGCACCCCCCGAGCAGGGGGTGGCAGCTGGGGGCTCCCGGGGGGCACGAGCACCCCCCGAGCAGGGGGTGGCAGGGGGTGGCAGCTGGGGGCACCCGCTCAGCACCCAGCGCTCCCAGGGGGGGCACGAGCACCCCCCGAGCAGGGGGTGGCAGCTGGGGGCACCCGCTCAGCACCCAGCGCTCCCAGGGGGGGCACGAGCACCCCCCGAGCAGGGGGTGGCAGCTGGGGGCACCCGGGGGGCACGAGCACCCCCCAAGCAGGGGGTGGCAGCTGGGGGCTCCTGGGGGGCACGAGCACCCCCCGAGCAGGGGGTGGCAGCTGGGGGCTCCCGGGGGGCACGAGCACCCCCCGAGCAGGGGGTGGCAGCTGGGGGCACCCGCTCAGCACCCAGCGCTCCGGGGGGGGCACTGGGCCTGCCGGGAGGGCGCTTTGCAGACGGGGGGGGGGGGGCACAGACCACCTGCCCCGGGGCGGGGGGGCGGGGGGGTTAACCTGCTCCTGGCCATGCAGCCAGCATCCCAGCTCGTTGGCAAGGAGGTGGGGTGGGGGCGAGGGTGCGGGGGGAGGCAGGGGTGCCATGGGGGGGGTGAGGGTGCTGGGGGGGAGGCGAGGGTGCTGGGGGGGGGTGACAGGGACATTGGGAGGAGGGGAGGATGCAGGGGGGAGGCGAGGGTGCTGGGGGGGGTGACAGGGACATTGGGCAGGGGCGAGGGTGCTGGGGGGAGGTGGGGGTGCCATGGAGGGGCGAGGGTGCTGGGGGGCAGGGGGAGACAGGGACATTTGGGCGGAGGGGAGGGTGCTGGGGGGAGGTAGGGGTGCTGGGGGGGGGGTGACAGGGACATTTGGGTGGAGGGGAGGGTGCTGGGGAGAGGTGGGGGTGCCATGGAGGGGTGGGGGTGCTGGGGGGCAGGGGGAGACAGGGACATTTGGGCGGAGGGGAGGGTGCTGGGGGCAGGCAAGGGTGCTGGGGGGTGGAGACAGGGACATTGGGCATTGGGCGGAGGGGAGGGTGCTGGGGAGAGGTGGGGGTGCCACGGAGGGGCGAGGGTGCTGGGGTGCAGGCAGGGACATTGGGCAGAGGTGAGGGTGCTGGGGGAGACAGGGACATTTGGGTGGAGGGGAGGGTGCTGGGGGGGTGCAGACAGGGACATTGGGCATTGGGCGGAGGGGAGGGTGCTGGGGGGGAGACAGGGACATTTGGTGGAGGGGAGGGTGCTGGGGGGAGGCAAGGGTGCTGGGGGGGTGCAGACAGGGACATTGGGTGGAGGCGAGGGTGCTGGGGCGAGGTGGGGGTGCCGTGGAGGGGTGAGGGTGCTGGGGTGCAGACAGGGACATTTGGTAGAGGGGAAGGTGCTGGTGGGAGGTGGGGGTGCCGTGGAGGGGTGAGGGTGCTGGGGTGCAGGCAGGGACATTGGGCAGAGGTGAGGGTGCTGGGGGAGACAGGGACATTTGGGTGGAGGGAAGGGTGCTGGGGGGGTGCAGACAGGGACATTGGGTGGAGGCGAGGGTGCTGGGGGGAGGTGGGGGTGCCGTGGAGGGGCGAGGGTGCTGGGGTGCAGGCAGGGACATTGGACATTGGGCAGAGGGGAGGGTGCTGGGGGAGACAGGGACATTTGGGTGCAGGGGAGGGTGCTGGGGGGGTGCAGCCAGGGACGCTGGGCATTGGGCGGAGGGGAGGGTGCTGGGGGGAGGTGGGGGTGCCGTGGAGGGGTGAGGGTGCTGGGGTGCAGGCAGGGACGCTGGGCAGGGGCGCGGGTGCCGTGCGGAGGGGGGCTGCTGCGGGGAGCCGGGGCGGGGGGTGCTACCTCTGGCTGTGCTGGGGGTGGCAGAGGCAGCGGCTCTGGCAGCGCAGGCCGTAGAGGCCGGGCAGGCACTGGCGCTCCTCGCAGCGGCTGCCCTGGAAGCCGGCCTCGCACAGGCAGCCCCCGTCCACGTGGAAGCACTGGCCCCCGTTGGCGCAGTCGCAGCGCTCCTGGCAGTCCTGCCCGTAGCGGCCCACCGGGCACCTCTCCCGGCACCTGCGGGGGCCAGGGGGGTGACACGGCCCCACCGGCCCCGCTCCCGCCGCCCCGGGCTGAGGCCGCCCGGCTCATTGCATGCCAGACCGGGCGCCGTCCCCGTCTGCCTCGCCCCCCTGCACCCCCAGCCATCCATCGTGCCCCGGCGCCCGGTCCCCCTGTGCCCCCTCCCTGCGCACCCCCAGCCTAACCCTAACCCCAACCCTAACCCTAACCCCTAACCCAGCCCCCAGCCCCCTGTGCCCCCTCCCTGCACACCCCCAGCCCCGTCTGCCCCCAACTTAACCCTAACCCTAACCCCAACCCCAACCCCTAACCCAGCCCCCAGACCCATGTGCCCCCTCCCTGCGCACCCCCAGCCTAACCCTAACCCCAACCCTAACCCTAACCCCTAACCCAGCCCCCAGCCCCCTGTTCCCCCTCCCTGCGCACCCCCAGCCTAACCCTAACCCTAACCCTAACCCCAACCCCAACCCCTAACCCAGCCCCCAGCCCCCTGTGCCCCCTCCCTGCGCACCCCCAGCCTAACCCTAACCCCAACCCTAACCCTAACCCCTAACCCAGCCCCCAGCCCCCTGTGCCCCCTCCCTGCGCACCCCCAGCCTAACCCTAACCCCAACCCTAACCCCTAACCCAGCCCCCAGCCCCCTGTGCCCCCTCCCTGCACACCCCCAGCCCCGTCTGCCCCCAGCCTAACCCTAACCCTAACCCCAACCCCAACCCCTAACCCAGCCCCCAGCCCCCTGTGCCCTCTCCCTGCGCACCCCCAGCCCCGTCTGCCCCCAGCCTAACCCTAACCCTAACCCTAACCCCAACCCCAACCCCTAACCCAGCCCCCAGACCCATGTGCCCCCTCCCTGCGCAACCCCAGCCCCGTTTGCCCCCAGCCTAACCCTAACCCCAACCCTAACCCCAACCCCAACCCCTAACCCAGCCCCCAGCCCCCTGTGCCCCCTCCCTGTGCAACCCCAGCCCCATCTGCCCCCAACCCTAACCATAACCCCAACCCTAACCCCAACCCCAACCCAATCCCTAACCCAGCCCCCAGCCCCATGTGCCCCCTCCCTGCGCACCCCCAGCCCCGTCTGCTCCCAGCCTAACCCTAACCCCAGCCCTAACCCTAACCCAGCCCCCAGCCCCCTGTGCCCCCTCCCTGCGCACCCCCAGCCCCGTCTGCTCCCAGCCTAACCCTAACCCCAACCCCAACCCCTAACCCAGCCCCATGTGCCCCCTCCCTGCGCACCCCCAGCCCCGTCTGCCCCCAGCCTAACCCTAACCCCAGCCCTAACCCTAACCCAGCCCCCAGCCCTGTGTGCCCCATCCCTGCGCACCCCAGCCCCGTTTGCCCCCAGCCTAACCCTATCCCCAACCCCAGCCCCAACCCCTAACCCAGCCCCCAGCCCGCTGTGCCCCCTCCCCGTGCCCCCTCCCCGTGCCCCCAGCCCCATGCACCCCCACCCCAAAGTCCCCTGTCCCCATGTGCCACATCCCCCCGCCCCCCCGTGCCCTCCTCACTGCTCTCCGGTGAAGCCGGGGGCACACTGGCACTGCCCCCCCCCGGGGGTCGCAGCGGCCCCCGTTGTGGCAGCGGCACTCGCCCTGGCAGCCGGGGCCGAAGCGGCCGGGGGGGCACGGCACGGAGCAGATCTCCCCCTGTGAAGGAGCGCAGGGGTCGGCAGGGGAAACTGAGGCAGGGACTGTGTTGGGGGGGGGGGGGGTCGCAGCCCACCTACCATCCATCCGTGGGGGCAGACACAGGTGCTGGTGCCGGGGGGGTGGCAGATGCCCCCGTTCTGGCAGGGGCAGGGGCTGCCACAGGGCGTCCCCTCGGGGCAGGGCACCTCGCAGCTGCGGGGGGGAGCAGGGGTGAGCGGGACCCCCCACCTTGGGGGGCTGGGGTGGGGGGTGCAGGGCGAGGAGCCCCTACTCACAGGGGGCCGGCCAGCCCCGGGGGGCAGAGGCAGGCGCCCGTGGAGGCGTTGCAGGGGGCCCGGTGCTGGCAGGGGCAGGGCAGGCGGCAGCCCTGGCCGTAGGTGCTGGGCGGGCACGGCTGGCGGCACAGCTGGTCGGCAAAGCCGGGGGGGCAGGAGCAGGCCCCGCTCAGGGGGTCGCAGGGGGCCCCGTGGTGGCAGTCACAGCGGCGCTCACAGCCCGGCCCCCACGACTGCTCGTCACACGCTGTACGGGGGAAACAGCCGGTACCCCCCCCATCCCCATCCATCCACCCCCATCCCCATCCCCATCCATCCACCCCCATCCCCATCCCCATCCATCCACCCCCATCCCCATCCCCGTCCATCCACCCCCATCCCCGTCCATCCCCATCCACCCCCATCCCCGTCCATCCACCCCCATCCCCATCCCCATCCATCCACCCCCATCCGCGTCCATCCCCATCCACCCCCATCCCCGTCCATCCACCCCCATCCCCATCCATCCATCTCCATCCATCCATCCCCATCCATCCACCCCCATCCCCGTCCATCCACCCCCATCCCCATCCATCCATCTCCATCCATCCATCCCCATCCATCCACCCCCATCCCCGTCCATCCCCATCCGCCCCCATCCCCGTCCATCCCCATCCACCCCCATCCCTGTCCATCCATCCCCATCCCCATCCCCATCCATCCATCTCCATCCATCCATCCCCATCCCCATCCATCCATCCCCATCCATCCATCCCCATCCCGGTCCATCCATCCCCATCCCCATCCATCCCCCCCCCATCCCCATCCCTGTCCATCCCCATCCCCGTCCATCCATCCCGGTCCATCCATCCCCGTCCGTCCATCCCCATCCCTGTCCATCCCCACCGTCTCCATCACCATTTTATGTCCATCCCAATTCCATCGCAATTCCATCCCCATCCCAATCTCCATCCCCGCCCCATGCATATCCCATCCCATCCCAATCTCCATCCCCATCCCATGCATGTCCCGTCCCAATCCCAATCTCCATCCCCATCCCATGCGTATTCCATCCCAATCCCATTCTCTGTCCCCATTCTATTCTCCATCCCCATCCCGAACCTCACCTATATCCCATCCCCATCCCCGTCCCATCCCAGTCTTCATCCCCGTCCCCCTCCCAATTAACCGCTGGGCCATCCCACCGCCGGCTGCCCCCCGCCACCCCCAGCTGGGGGTCCCTAGCTCCGTGCCCCCCAGCACCCCCACACCCGTCCCTCACCGCTGGAGCAGTCGGAGCCGCGCCAGCCCGGCTCGCACTGGCAGCGGTCGGGAGCCACGCACCGGCCATGGACGCACTCCTGGGTGCAGTGAGCTGCGGGGCACGGCCGGGGCGGGGGCTGAGCCGGGTGCGGCTCCCGGGGCCACCCCGCTCCCCCGCTCGCCCCACTCACGGACGCAGGCATCCCGGCTCTCGTAGTAGCCCAGGCAGCACTGGTAGCGCCTCCGGTAGTCCGTCCGGACCGCCTGCCGGTACTCGGTGCGGTACACGATCCTGCGCCCCGCACCAGCGCAGTCAGGATGGGGCCAGCCCCACTCCGGCCCCCCATGGCCGTGGGGACAGCCTGCAGTGGGGCAGCCCCGCTCCAGCCCCCCATGCCCCTGGGGACACCCTGCAGTGGGGCAGCCCCGCTCCGGCCCCCCATGGCCGTGGGGACAGCCTGCAGTGGGGCAGCCCCGCTCCGACCCCCATGCCCCTGGGGACAGCCTGCAGTGGGGCAGCCCCTCTCCAGCCCCCCATCCCCCTGGGGACACCCTGCAGTGGGGCAGCCCTGCTCCGGCCCCCCATGCCCCTGGGGACACCCTGCAGTGGGGCAGCCCCTCTCCAGCCCCCCATCCCCCTGGGGACACCCTGCAGTGGGGCAGCCCTGCTCCGGCCCCCCATGCCCCTGGGGACACCCTGCAGTGGGGCAGCCCCTCTCCAGCCCCCCATGGCCGTGGGGACACCCTGCAGTGGGGCAGCCCCCCATGCCCCTGGGGACACCCTGCAGTGGGGCAGCACCGCTCCAGCCCCCCATGCCCCTGGGGACACCCTGCAGTGGGGCAGCCCCCCATGCCCCTGGGGACACCCTGCAGTGGGGCAGCCCCGCTCCAGCCCCCCATGCCCCTGGGGACACCCTGCAGTGGGGCAGCCCCCCATGCCCCTGGGGACACCCTGCAGTGGGGCAGCCCCGCTCTGGCCCCCCATGCCCCTGGGGACACCCTGCAGTGGGGCAGCCCCGCTCTGGCCCCCCATGCCCCTGGGGACACCCTGCAGTGGGGCAGCCCCTCTCCAGCCCCCCATGCCCCTGGGGACAGCCTGCAGTGGGGCAGCCCCTCTCCAGCCCCCCATGCCCCTGGGGACACCCTGCAGTGGGGCAGCCCCCCATGCCCCTGGGGACACCCTGCAGTCGCTGCGGGGGGCCGGGGCTGCTCCCACCTCTGCTGCAGACAGGGCAGGGGGGAGCCCAGCGCGCCGGGGCAGGGCTCGGTGGAGGACACGACGTGGGGTTTGGTGTAGGACTCCTTCACCACCGCCGTGAAGCTGCCGAAGGAGGGGACGCGGGGTGACGGCAGGTCCGGGGGGGCCCGCCGCCACGCACGAGCCACCCCCCCAGCCCCCCCAGTCCTACCTCTCCCAGTAGCTGCAGACGTTGGGGTCGCTGGGGCGGAGGGCGGCCAGGAGGCAGGCGTGCATCGCCAGCGCCGCAGCCCGCAGCACCATCCTGCACGGGGAGACGACGGCTTCGCCCTCCGCCTCGCCGCATTCCCGCTCCCCACCCACCGCCCCCGGCCCCGGCTTCGGCGCAGGATCCGGCCTCCCCGCGGGGCTGAGTTTGCATTCCTCCGTCCGGAGGAACAGCCCCAGCCCCGGCCCCCGCTGCTCCCCCAGCACCGGCCTGTGCCAAGGGGAAACTGAGGCACGGCCGCCGCGGTGGCCACGCGCAGCCTCATCCCAACATCCCGAGGCACCCCGGGGCTGCGCGCTGCCGTCGCCGCGCCCTCTCCCGCCGCGCCCCGTCCCGGTGCGGGATGCTGCCGGGGGGTACCCGGGGTGCCGGGGGGGAGCTCGGCACAGCAGCTCCTGGCCCTGGCACGGCGCCGCGTGGCCCCGTTTCAACCCGCTTCGTGTTTATTCCCAGTTGCGTTTCCTGGATCCGTTGGCTTCTTGCTCAACCCAGCGAGGGTCTGGCTTTGCCGGGACGGCTCCAGGATCACCGCCAGCCTGGGGGCCGGGGCGGGGGGACGGCAAGCCCCCCGAGCCCGCGGTGCCGTGTTTACCGGGACACGTATTTTACGGCTAAACACCCATGTGCCGGGGGAGGAAACAGAGGTTTCCTGGTTGGCACAGCTGGATTTACGGCCGCTTCCGTGCTGCTCCAGCCACGGACACCCCAAAGGTGCCGTCCCCGGCAGCCCCCCAAGTCTGTCCTTCCCCTCGCCCGGGTCCGTGCTGCGATTTGGGGCCAAACAAGGGGGCGGAGGGAGGAAGCGACCCCCTCTCGTCCTGGAGCAGCCGCTTTCGGGTGGAAAAACCGTTTAGTGGGAAAGTTTCCCGCCCCCCGTTTCCCTTCGGCTCCCGGCGGGGAGAAATTAATTGCTCATCCACAGGAGAAATTCCCTCCCCTGGAGCGGGAGGTAGAGCCACAGGGACCCCCCCAGCCCTCCCCATGGCCCCGCTGCCGGCCCCATCCCCTGCTCCAGCAATGGGGGGGGGGCTGGGGGGTCCCAGCGCTGCTGTGAACAACAGGAATCGCTGGGAGATGCTGGCAGGAAAAGCGAGGAGTCATCAAAACACGCCGGCGGGCCCCATCTGCTCCTTGCTGGAAGGCCCGGCCGCGGGGAAGAGCCCCCCCCCCCCCAAAGCTGCTATAGCGGCGAAGACCCCCGCCAAGAACGGGCGCTCCCCACCCCACGGGTGCCCCGAGCACCCCCCGAGCGGGACAGGGAGCATCGCCCACCGGTGACAAGGCACAGAGCGGGAGGGGTGGTGGCTGCGGTGAGGGCAGGGGGGCCGCCCTGCCCCGTGCCCGTGGGGGACGTGGTGCCGGGGCCCCCCCGGAGCCGCTATCTCTGCCCCCGCGCTTCCTCTGCCGCAGCCCCGGGGCCGACGCGTTTCCTCCGGGGGCCGCGAACCCACAGGGACGGGGCTGGGGGAGGCGCGGGTGAAGGTCAGGGTCAGGGTCGGGGTTAGGGTCAGCAGCGGGGTCGCCCCGGGGCGTCGCAGCACCGTCCCCGCCCCACGCGCTGTGCCCCCGCCGCCCTCGCCTCGCCCGCGGGAACCCGCGGCGCCCCTAAGCCCCCCACCACGGCGCTGGGCACCGTCCCCTCCGGCTGCTCCCCGTCGGGGCACGGCGCAGCCCCCAGACCCGCTGCCAGGCCGCGGGGTGCCCGGGCCGGCGATGGCGGCGCTCACCTGGCCGGGGCCGCGGCGGCCGGCAGGCTCGGGGTGCGACGGCCCCGGGGGGCTGGCTGGCCGGCGGGCTCGGGGCCGGGACGGCGCAGCGCGGCCGTCGGAAGCGGAGGGAGGGCCAGAGCCGCTGTCAGGAAGTTTGGATGCTGAGACGACTACGGAAAAGGGAAAAAAATAAAAAAAACCCCTTAGTTTTATTTATTTTTTTTTTCTGGCCAGAAACTAGCGGGTGTTGGAAGAACATCGCCGGGGCGGCTCGCACGCGGCGCTGGGTGGGGAGGGGTCCGTGGGGACGCCCTGGCGTGGCCCCGCGTCCTGGCAGCGCAGTCCCTGGCCCCCGAGGGCTCTGCGGGCACCCACGGCGCCAGCCCTGCCCGCACCACGGCCGGTGGCCGCGGGACTGCGCCGGAGCGGACGGAGCGCGTGGCTCCGCTGCGGGCAGGCGGCTCCGTGCCCACCCCGGCCTCCCCTCCCTGCAGGTCCCGCCAGCGCTGGCACCCCTGGGTGCAGGCCTCGATCCCGGCTCGATCCCGAGGGGATGCTGCTCCGTGCTGAGGGGCAGCGGGGACGGGGGCTTCCTTCGGCTTAACGGCAGCGTCTGGTGGCAGCGCGGAGCGGAGACGGGACCCGGTGCCCGGCATCCCGGGCACACGGCATCCCATGGTCCCGGCATCCCGGAATCCTGGGCACACGTCATCCCATGATCCCTGCATCCCGGGATCCTGGGCACACGTCATCCCATGATCCCTGCATCCCAGGATCCCGGACACACGTCATCCCATGATCCCTGCATCCCAGCATCCCGGGCACACGTCATCCCATGATCCCTGCATCCCGGGATCCTGGGCACACGTCATCCCATGATCCCTGCATCCCAGCATCCCGGGCACACGTCATCCCATGATCCCTGCATCCCGGGCACACGTCATCCCATGATCTCTGCATCCCGGCATCCCAGGCACACGTCATCCCATGATCCCTGCATCCCAGGATCCCGGACACACGGCATCCCATGATCCCTGCATCCCGGAATCCTGGGCACACATCATCCCATGATCCCTGCATCCCAGCATCCTGGGCACACGTCATCCCATGATCCCTGCATCCCGGGATCCCGGACACACGTCATCCCATGATCCCTGCATCCCAGGCACACGTCATCCCATGATCTCTGCATCCCGGCATCCCAGGCACACGTCATCCCATGGTCCCGGCATCCCGGGATCCCAGACACACATCATCCCATGATCCCTGCATCCCGGCATCCCGGGCACACGTCATCCCATGGTCCCTGCATCCCAGGATCCTGGACACACATCATTCCTGCATCGCAGGGTCCCAGGATCCTGGGCACACATCATCCCTGCATCCCGGGATCCCAGGCACACATCATCCCTGCATCCTGGGATCCCAGGCACACATAGTCTCTGCATCCCAGGAATCCGGGCACACATCATCCCTGCATCCCAGGCACACATTGTCCCTGCCTCTCGGCATCCCAGACACGCCAACCCTACGTCCCAGGATCCTCGGCCATACATCATTCCCATATCCTGGGATCCCTGGCCTTGCATCGCCCCTGTATCCTGGGATCCCCAGCCATCCATCACCCCTACCCCCCTGCGATCCTGGCCACATATTGTCCCTTCATCCTGGGATCCCCAGCCATATATCACACCTACCAACCTGCATCCCGGGCTCCTGACCCTATATCCCACCTTCATCCCGGGATCCCCAGCCATATATCACACTACCAACCTGCATCCCGGGCTCCTGACCCTATATCCCACCTTCATCCCGGCATCCCCAGCCATATATCACACTACCGGCCTGCATCCCGGGCTCCTGACCCTATATCCCACCTTCATCCCGGGATCCCCAGCCATATATCACACTACCAACCTGCATCCCGGGCTCCTGACCATGCATCCCACCTTCATCCCGGCATCCCCAGCCATATATCACACTACCGGCCTGCATCCCGGGCTCCTGACCATGCATCCCACCTTCATCCCGGCATCCCCAGCCATATATCACACTACCAGCCTGCATCCCGGGCTCCTGACCCTATATCCCACCTTCATCCCGGCATCCCCAGCCATATATCACACTACCAACCTGCATCCCGGGCTCCTGACCATGCATCCCACCTTCATCCCGGCATCCCCAGCCATATATCACACTACCAACCTGCATCCCGGGCTCCTGACCATGCATCCCACCTTCATCCCGGGATCCCCAGCCATATATCACACTACCAACCTGCATCCCGGGCTCCTGACCATGCATCCCACCTTCATCCCGGCATCCCCAGCCATGTGCCACCCCTATCCCGGGACTGCGGGCCAGGCAGCTCAGCCCCACGTTGCCCCCCCGCCCGGCCGACCCCGCTCCCAGCGCGCACACGTGCATTAGCCGACTGGACTGATGTCAAGGCACCGTTAATTGCCTCTCCTCGTTACAGTAACAGCGCTAATCACTCCTAACGATTTTCACGTCCCAGGGTGGCTCGGCTGCCCCCCCTGCTCCGGGGGCTCCATTAGGATCCAGCCCACCCGCAGCCAGGGGTCTGCTGTGGCCGCCCCAAAACGGCGCTTCCCGGAGCAGGGCTGGGCACCGAGGGCGCGGAGGGTCCCGGCCGGGGACATTGGGAGCCGGGGACATCGGGAGCTGGGGACATCGGGAGCTGGGGACATCAGGAGCTGGGGACATCGGGAGCCGGGGACATCAGGAGCTGGGGACATCAGGAGCTGGGGACATCGGGAGCTGGGGACATCGGGAGCTGGGGACATCGGGACAAGCCGGGGACATCGGGAGCCGGGGACCCGGTGTGGAAGTGACGCCCGCCACGCCGCTGCTCTTAGATAAGGCGTCCCCAGGGTGGCGGGGAAATATTGCTCGGGGACCCTTCCGCGGCACGTCAGCTGCGCCTCAGCGCCGAGATGCCTCTGCAGCCCCCCCGGGGCTCCCAGCGCCGGAGGGGACGGGGACCCCCAAGCGCAGTTAGGGGCCGGGGGCCGCGTAGGCTCCGGCCGGAGGGGACGGGGACCCCCAAGCGCAGTTAGGGGCCGGGGGCCGCGTAGGCTCCGGCCGGAGGGGACGGGGACCCCCAAGCGCAGTTAGGGGCCGGGGGCCGCGTAGGCTCCGGCCGGAGGGGACGGGGACCCCCAAGCGCAGTTAGGGGCCGGGGGCTGCGTAGGCTCCGGCCGGCGCTCAGCCCCACCGGGAGCCACGGTGCCAGGACGCAGCTCACCCCCAGCCCCAATGCCCCCCAAACCATCCACGCCGTCCTTGGGGGGGGACCCCCAAAACACACGGCTGGTCCCCTTAGGGGGGACCTGGGGTCCCTTAGGGACGGCTGGGGTGGGCTGGGACCCCCAGGGAGCCGCCGCAGCCCCGCCGGGGTCTGAGCTGGCCGCACTGGGGAGCAGGAGGGCGGCTCGGCCGGGGCGGGACCCCCCGGTGCAGGGGGCGGCTGCGGACCACCAGCGGGATGCACCAGCACCATAGGATGCGGGAAGCAGAGTCAGGCCCGGGACCCCCACCCCTCATTAACCCTTGTGAGCGGGGCCCGGCCGCGGTGCCGCTGGGGCGCGCAGCTTTGCCGGGGAGCGGAGCCGTTAATTACCTCATTGCCAGAGTCCATTACGGCTCCCACCGGAGCGGGTGAAATGGAGAAACCGCGGCAGGAGCGGGGGGATAAAATCAATCAGGGCTGAACTCTTCAGGGAGAGGGGCTGGGGGGGGGGCTTAACCCTTCCCTGACCACCCTACGGGGGAACCCGAGGCACGGCCGCCCCGTGGGGGAAACTGAGGCACGGCTGCGGAGATGCCCACCCTGCTCGGGGGGTGTCACCGCCGCACGCGGTCCCTTCTGGGGCTTTGCTCTGCGGCAATCTGCGGCGCGGGGCTGGAAAAGCTCAAGGTTGTAATCTTGTTCCTTCCTCAAATTAGATAAGAGGGAAAAAGGCCATAAATCAGCGCGGGCAGCGATTAGAGAGACCCCAAGGAGGCTCTGCCAGCCGGGCTGCACTCGAGCGGGGCCGGATCCTGCCCACCCCAGCTCCCCGCATCCTGAGGCTGGGCCCTTGGCAGAGATTTGGGGCCAGGCGGAGGGACCGGAGCCCCGGGCTGCGTCCGGCCCCACCGTGGGGTCTGGGGATGGGTTACAGGCTGGGAGCCGCAGGGCGCTGGGGACGGCTCCGGTTTCCTCCAGCTCTCGGCGTGCCGCATCCAGCCCCGGGCTCCTGGCCCAGCCACGCGCCGTGCCGGCCCCGAGCCCCTCGGCACCCGCCGCGGACCCCCGGCCGCTCCCACCTTGCCCTGTGCCTCAGTTTCCCCCGCGACCCCGCGTTCCCCCTGCTTATCTCAGGTCAGGGTGGGTAACAAAGGAGCTGCAGGGCCCTGCGTGCGCTGCCTAATTAGCCAGATGAAATCAATTCAGCTCCATTACGGTCGGATCCAGGGCTCAACCATTACCAAGGCAGCCGGAGAGCCCGGGGAAGGATGACAGAGTGGACGCTACAGGGCATGCGATAACCCCCTGGCTCCGACGCGGGGGTGCGGGGAAGGGAGGGCTTCACCCTTTGACAGGGAAGGGGGGGTGGCTTTGCGCTGCGACGTCCCTTCTGCCCCCAGACCCCTTGGCAAGGGCAGCCAGGGGTCCGGGCCGGGGTACGGCGTGAGCATCCCTGGAGGGATGCCCAAGGCGGTCCCCATGGCACAGCCAGAAAATCACGCGCTGGGCTGGGGATGGGGACATCAACCCTGCATCCCGGGCACACACTGTCCCTGCATCCCCGGAACACGTCATCCCTGCATCCCGGGATCCTGGGCACACACCGTCCCTGCATCCCAGGAACACATCATCCGTGCATCCTGGGCACACACTGTCCCTGCATCCCGGGATCCTGGGCACACATCGTCCCTGCATCCCGGGAACACGTCATCCCGGGATCCTGGGCACACACTGTCCCTGCATCCCGGGAACATGTCATCCCTGCATCCCGGGATCCTGGGCACACACCGTCCCTGCATCCCAGGAACACATCATCCCTGCATCCTGGGCACACACCGTCCCTGCATCCCGGGATCCTGGGCACACATCGTCCCTGCATCCCGGGAACACGTCATCCCTGCATCCTGGGCACACACTGTCCCTGCATCCCGGGATCCTGGGCACACATCGTCCCTGCATCCCGGGAACATGTCATCCCTACATCCCGGGATCCTGGGCACACACCGCCCCTGCATCCCAGCCACACACCGCCCCTGCATCCCGGGATCCTGGGCACACATCATCCCCATATCCTGGGAGCAGCACATCCCCTCCAGCTCCTCTTCCGCAGTCGGAGCCTCCCTGCTCCAAAAGGCCCCTCTTTCTCCCCCAGAGCCCCCCATGCCCGGTGCACACGCCGCAGCAGGCGGTCCCAGCGCAGGGGAGAGATGGACAGTTTTATTATCGACCGGTTTCGCTGCAGAGCGGGCGAGCGCAGGGCGTCCCCGCCAGCCGGGGACCGGGACGGGGGACAAAGGAGCAGCCAAGCCATGGGGTGCCCCCAACCCCCCTGGAGAGCCGAGCCCCCCGGCTCCCACACCGGCATGGAGCCAGTGCTGGAGGGGCTCTCGGCTCTGCCCCCCAGAGCAAACCCACATCCTCCGGCCCGGCACGCTGGGGAGATGCCAGGAGCCCGGCGGCACGGCCACGACCCTGGGGCGCACGGCCTCGGGGGCCCCCATCCCAGCCCCACAGCCCCCCATAGCTGCGGGCTGCCATTTTCCACTACAAATAAGGCTTCAGCCCTCTCCCCCCATCGGGGCGTCAGTCCGGGGGGCTCCGTTGGGTGGGGGGAGAGGGAGGGTGAGCCGTGCCCCCCAGCCGCGGGGAGGGCAGGGGGTAGCAGGGAGCGAGGGCGGGTGGGGGGGCCCCGCTCAGCCCAGGATGTCCAGGTAGACAGGGGGGGTCTTGACGAGGGCCTGGAGGTGGCTGTGGATCTCCTTGATGGGCCGGCGCTGCTGCGGCTCCCGCTGCCAGCAGCTCTGCATGATGGCGTACACCTCGGAGGGGCACGTGCGGGGACGCTCCAGCTCCCGCCCCTGCGTGATGCACTCGATGGCCTGCGGGAAGCGGGACGGAGATGGAGTACCCCCCCGGGTGCCCCCATGGGGGGCTGCCACTGTCCTCACGCCCCCGCCTCGCTCACCTCCGTGTTGGAGAGCTGGTACCAGGGCTGCTTCCCGTAGGTGAAGATCTCCCAGAGCACCACGCCGAAGCTCCAGATATCGCTCTCGGTGGTGAATTTACGGTAGAGGATGCTCTCGGGGGGCATCCAGCGGATGGGCAGCATGGTCCTGCCCCCCACCTGCCCACAGCGGGGCCGTCAGCAGGGCAGGGACCCCCACTCGCCCCCCCAGCCCCAGCCCTGCTCGTTAAGCGCGCCTCAGGCGAGATAGGAGAGATTTGTTACGCGGTGAGACACGGGCGCAGGTTGCCCGGGGACGGAGGCCCCATCCCTGGAGACATTCAAGGTCAAGTTGGACGGGGGGGGGGGGTCCCTTCCAACCCAAAGCATTCTACGATTCTACGGATAAAATGGGAAACGGGGGCTCGGAGCAGCCTGGTCTGGGTGAAGATGCCCGTGCCCATGGCGGGGGGTTGGGCTGGACCTTTGACGGTCCCTTCCGCCCCCAACCATTCCATGACTCTACAATTACACACGGATGGCGGCGGGTCGGCAGGCAGCGGTTAAGAGGGAGAACTGCGGCCGGAGCCCCCAGCCCATCGCGGAGCCGGAGGGCAGGGAGGGGGCAGCTCGCCAGCCCGCTCACCCGGTAATAGTCAGTGCTGTAGATGTCCCGGGACATGCCGAAATCCCCGATCTTCACCACCAGGTCGTGGCCCACCAGGCAGTTGCGGGTGGCCAGGTCGCGGTGGACGAAGTGGAGGGAGGCGAGGTAGACCATGCCCGAGGCGATCTGCGTGGCGATCTGCAGCATGTGGCTCAGCGTCAGCTGCCCGCAGGGCTGCCCCTGCCCCTGGTCCAGGATCTTGGCGTCGGGGCCGTGGGACCTGCCGGGACAGAGGGGCCGCTCGGAGCGGGGCACGAGCCCGAGTGGGGGGCTGCATATGGGGGGGCATGCAGGCGCGCGTGCGGGAGGGGGCGTGCGAAGGCAGGGGAAGGGCCGTGCACACACAGGCCAGGAAGGAAGCGCGCCCGCATGTGCGTGCACACAGAGGAAGGGCATGCACGCGTGTGCGCACGTGCCAGGGATGGGTGTGCACGTGCACAGGGGAAAGGCGTGCACTTGTGTGCATGCACACCAGGGAAGGGCGCACACGTATGTGCACACATGCCAGGAAAGGACGTGCACACAGGGGAAGGGCGTGCACGTGTGTGCGCACGTGCCAGGGAAGGGTGTGCATATGTGTGTGCATGCACAGGGGAAAGGCGTGCACTTGTGTGCATGCACACCAAGGAAGGGCGCACACATATGTGCACACATGCCAGGAAAGGACGTGCACACAGGGGAAGGGCATGCACGCATGTGCACACATGCCAGGGAAGGGTGTGTATGTGCACAGGGGAAAGGCGTGCACTTGTGTGCATGCACACCAAGGAAGGGTGCACACATATGTGCACACATGCCAGGAAAGGGCGTGCACATATGTGCATGCCCACAGGGGAAGGGCGTGCACATACGTGTGCAGACATCAGGGATGGGCATGCACACCTGTGTGCATGCACAGGGGGAAGGAGTGCACGTGCACAGGGGAAAGGCGTGCACTTGTGTGCATGCACACCAAGGAAGGGTGCACACATATGTGCACACATGCCAGGAAAGGGCGTGCACACAGGGGAAGGGCGTGCACGTGTGTGCGCACGTGCCAGGGAAGGGTGTGCATATGTGTGTGCATGCACAGGGGAAAGGCGTGCACTTGTGTGCATGCACACCAAGGAAGGGCGCACACATATGTGCACACATGCCAGGAAAGGACGTGCACACAGGGGAAGGGCATGCACGCATGTGCACACATGCCAGGGAAGGGTGTGTATGTGCACAGGGGAAAGGCGTGCACTTGTGTGCATGCACACCAAGGAAGGGTGCACACATATGTGCACACATGCCAGGAAAGGGCGTGCACATATGTGCATGCCCACAGGGGAAGGGCGTGCACATACGTGTGCAGACATCAGGGATGGGCATGCACACCTGTGTGCATGCACAGGGGGAAGGAGTGCACGTGCACAGGGGAAAGGCGTGCACTTGTGTGCATGCACACCAAGGAAGGGTGCACACATATGTGCACACATGCCAGGAAAGGGCGTGCACACAGGGGAAGGGCGTGCACGTGTGTGCGCACGTGCCAGGGAAGGGTGTGCATATGTGTGTGCATGCACAGGGGAAAGGCGTGCACTTGTGTGCATGCACACCAAGGAAGGGCGCACACATATGTGCACACATGCCAGGAAAGGACGTGCACACAGGGGAAGGGCATGCACGCATGTGCACACATGCCAGGGAAGGGTGTGTATGTGCACAGGGGAAAGGCGTGCACTTGTGTGCATGCACACCAAGGAAGGGTGCACACATATGTGCACACATGCCAGGAAAGGGCGTGCACATATGTGCATGCCCACAGGGGAAGGGCGTGCACATACGTGTGCAGACATCAGGGATGGGCATGCACACCTGTGTGCATGCACAGGGGGAAGGAGTGCACGTGCACAGGGGAAAGGCGTGCACTTGTGTGCATGCACACCAAGGAAGGGTGCACACATATGTGCACACATGCCAGGAAAGGGCGTGCACATATGTGCATGCCCACAGGGGAAGGGCGTGCACATACGTGTGCAGACATCAGGGATGGGCATGCACACCTGTGTGCATGCACAGGGGGAAGGAGTGCACGTGCACAGGGAAAAGGTGTGCACTTGTGTGTGCGTGCATGCCAGGGCAGGGTGTGCATGTGTGCATGCATGCCAGGGCAGGGTGCACACATGTGCACGCACAGAGGGGAAGCACATAAGCATGTACGCGCACATGCCAGCGAAGAGCACGCCATGTATGTGCATGCACAGGGGAAAAGCGTGCAGTTTTATGCATGCGTGCCAGGGAAAGGTGTGCACACATGCGTGCATGCACGCCGGGGAAGGGCGTGCGCATACGTACACGCACACAGGCGAAGGGTGTGCACACACGCCAGGGAGGGATGTGCGTGTGCACACGCGGCCCCGCACGCTGAGGAGGGCCGCGCGTGGGGGCGCGTGCGAAAGCGCGGTGGCACGTGCGAAGCGGGGCCAGGGGCCAGCGCCGCTCCGGCCGCCTCAGCCGCTCTGCCTTTGATGCCGAGCGCAGCTGACAGCCGTGCCGGGGCGGCCGCGGCCGCGAGCTGGGGGGGTTCTGCTCGGCAGAACCATTAATGCCAACTCCCATAACAATAATCATAAAAGCCACGTCTCAGAGCTCATTGCGTGGCCACTAAAGCGATGCCTCTGGCAGCCCCCCCCGTCTAGCAGCAATACCTGGGGGGGCAATCGAAAAGTCTCTGCTTATTCCAGCTGATGGCCAATCTCTCTCTATTTAAGCCTCTCAGACAGCTAATCTAATCAATATTGCAAGGAGGGCTGCATTAGCAGGGAGCAGGCTGGCTGCGCTGATGGAGCGGCGGGGGGGGGGGGACAGGACCCCCCCAGCCCACCTGAGGAAGCGGTTGAGGTCGCCGTGCTTCATGTACTCGAAGACCATGATGAGGGGTTCGCCCTCGGTGCAGACGCCGTAAAACTTGACGATGTGCTCGTGCTGCAGCACCGTCAGCAGCTCGGCTTCGCGTTGGAAATCCAAGCGGGCGCTTTCCGTCACCTCCTTCAGCGCCTGCTGGCACACGGCATCGGCCTGGCACCAACACCCCCCCCCCCCCCCCGCCACGGAGCCCCCCCCGGCATCATCCCCCCCTCCTCACCTTCACGGCCACCAGCATCTTCTCCCGCTCCGGGAGGAGGTTGTAGCACTCGGCCAAGAAAACCTTCCCGAAGGCGCCTTCGCCCAGCTCCCACTTCAGCACGATGTCCCGCCGCTGCACGTGGTGCACGCCTAAGGGGACCCCCGCCCATCAGTGCCCCCCGGGCCGGGGATGGCTGCAGGGGAGGATGCTCGGGGACCGCGGTCGTGCCCCCCCCACCAGCGCTTACAGGCATCGCAGAAATACTGGGGGTTCTCGATGAAGTTGCTCTTCAGCCCCTCCAGCTTGCTCTCAGCCGAGGAGAGGGGGCTGCTGCCCAGGTTCATGAAGTGCAGGGACATGGCCAGGTCGTCCTCCTGCGCCAGCACCGCTGAGCCTTGCGGGGACAAGGCCAAGGCCATGGGGGGTCCCGCGGCCCCCCCAGCCAGCGCAGCCAGTGCCAGGCTCTGCCGAGCATCCCCCCGCCCCGGCCGGCCCCCAGGGGCCCGGCAGCCGGATCAAACCCATTTAGAGGCTGAATCCATTCCAGGAGTGAATTAGCAGCTGCTGCCCGCGCTGCCGGGGGGAGCCGGCACCCTCCGCGCCCCGTCCGCGGCCCCCTCGGGACCAGCACCCCGCGGCCGCGGCCCAAGCCGGGAATGCGGCACGGCCCCGGGCGCCCCGCGGACGTGGGAACCGAGGTGTCCCCGCGCTGCAGCCCGAATCCCCCGCGGCGCCGGGCACTCACGGTTAATGCCGAACTTGGACCGGCGCCCGCACTTGTTGAGCACGATGAGCATGACGGAGAGGAGAAGGCAGGCGAACACGGCCAGCGCCACAGCCACCGAGACCTGGCGACAGCAGGTACGGGGCTCAGCCGGGGGTCGCGCCGGGCCCCTTCTCCCAGCCCTTGGGGGTCCGAGACGCCCACCGGTCCCCTGAGCTGCCGCAGGGGAAACTGAGGCACCGGCACTCTGCCCTTCGTCCCCATCGCATGTCCCCATCCCGCTCGGCTCTGGTTTGGCTGTCCCCTAAGGATTTGTCCCCCCCCCCACGGGTGTCCTGGTCCCCCCCAGCCCAAATCACAGAGCCCCTCACCCCAAACGTGTGCTCATCCGTCGTCTCCACGGGCCCCTCCAGCGAGCTGTTCCTGGTGCCTGGGGCGGGGAGAGGGGCGCAGGGTGAGCACGGGGCAGGGGGTCCCATCCCTGGGGTGGTCCCGGCAAGGCGGGGAGGGCCCAGGATGGCAACACCCCTGCGATGACCCCGCACCCTCAGCGCAGGGTGGGGTACCCCAGGCTCAGCCCGGGGGTGGGGGGCAGTTTTGGGGGGCTGGGGCAGGGAGGTGCGCCTGCTGCATGGGGACCCCGCGGGGAGCGGCGTGCCCAGTCACTCACCCAGCGGAGACAGGGACACTGGTGCAGCCCAAAGGGAGAGAGAAAGGAGAAACGCCTGTTATTGCGCCGGCCAGAGCGCCCAGCGTCCCCCCGCGCCCACCCCGGGGAAACTGAGGCACGGCGGGGCTTGCTCGGAGCCAGCGGGCAGAGCCAGACACAGCCCGTTCGGCACACGGCAGAGCCAGACACAGCCCGTTCGGCACACGGATGCACGGAGCGCCGCGGCGCGTCTCCACCGAGACCAGGGAGCGGGGAAGCCCCCAGGCAGCCCCCCCTGCCCGGCGTTTGCCGGCACCTACCGGGGATGGGCTCCTCGGGGCTGAAGCTGAAGGGGTTTTCCATGAAACGCCCCTGGACGCTGCGGGCGGCAGAGCCCAGGGGGTTGCGGACCAGGAGGGTGTAGTTGCCGTTGTTGACGTGCGTGGGCCGGTTGAGCTGGAGGCAGCCGTGGAGGACGGTGGAGTTGTGCTCGTACTCCACGATGCTGGTGCGGATGTAGGGCCCCTCGGCCAGGGCCGTGCCGTTGAAGAGCCAGCGGATGCTGGGGGCCGGGTTGCCGTCCACCGAGAAGGGGATGCACCAGACGTGCTGGGGGATGGCTTCGTGCAGGGCCAGGATCACGGGGGGGACTGGGGGAGACAGAGCCGGGTGGGTCCCCTCGCCGGCCCCCTCGCCCGGCCCCCGCGCCGGCCCCCTCCGGGCTGCTCACAGGTGACGTTCAGCATCACGCTGTCCTCCGCCGGGCCCGCCACGTTCTCCGCCCGGCACGTCAGGTCTTTGCGGTTGAGGCTGGAGGAGACGTTGCTGATCTCCAGGACGATCTCCCAGTCGGAGAGCTGCGGGGAGCACCGGCTCGGGGTGAGCGGACAGCCCCCCCCGAGCTGTGCCGGCTCCCGCATCCCCCGCGCCCGCGCCGCCAGCGAGAGGATGCTGCGGCGGGGACGGCGCTGCCGGGAAGGTCCCTGGCCGTGCCCCGGCAAGGCTGAGCTTGCCTTGGTGACGACAGGCAGCTCGGGTCCCACCTCGGGGAGCACCCATTCCCCGCTGGCCGGCGGCTCGGCGGCGATGCGGCAGGTGAGGTTGACGCTGTCCCCTTGGCGCAGCACCGCCTCGGGGTGCTCGATGCGGACGGTCGGGGGCTCTGCCGAGGAGAGGGGGGTGAGCGGGGCCACGGCTCCCCGCCGCGTCCCGCGCCGTCCCCAGCCAAGTGGCTCAGGAGCTGGGGACAAAGCCAGCGCCCGAAGCCGGCGGGGTGCCGCGCCACGTACCGCAGGCGCGGAGGGGCTGGCTGCCCAGGGGCACCAGCACGCTGCCCTCCCAGCAGCCCAGCGACTGGTTCCCCAGCTCGGCCCGGCTCCCGTTCTGCCAGAGCTGCAGCCAGAGGAGCCCGCAGGAGCAGTTGAAGGGATTTCCCACCAGGATGCTGCCATGGGGCAGGGAAGAGGACAAGGGGTCAAGCGGGCTGCGCCGGCCCGGCTCCAGCTCCCGCGGAGGCGTCGGCGTCCCCGGCTGCACCGATCCTGCACCGAGCGCCGCCGGTGCCCCGAGATGCACCCAGGGCCGCCCCGTCCCCGTCCCCACGCCCGTGGCTGCCAGAGCCGCCGCCTCGCTGCGCCCCCAGCCCCGTCCCTGCCTCTGCGTCACCCCGGGGGTGCATCCCCAGCGCGGGATGCCCTGCGCCTGCCTCCCCCGCCCCGCGTCACTCACAGCTCTTGCAAGGGCAGGTGCTGGAAGGTCTTCCAGGAAAGGCTGTGCAGCGCGTTGGAGGAGAGATTCCTGTCGGGACAGACCCCGTCAGCCGCCCCTTCCCGCCGCAGACCCCCGTCCCGCGTCACCCCGCCCTCGCAGAGGGTCTGGCCGGGGCACAGCACCGGGGCCACCGCTGTCGCGCCGTGACCGGGCAAAACCACCTCTGCCAGGGTGCCACCAGCCTTCAGGCACCTCCCTGCGAGGGGGGAGCCCCACGCACCCCAGCACAGGGTCCCCCCCGCTCTCTGGGGTCCCCCCCGCAGCGGGGCAGCGCGGAGCTCCCGGGGGCGGGCAGCGCCTGCTCTCCTGCCCCGGATCGATGGTTTCCCACTCAGCAGCAGAGCCCCACGCGGCCCCCCCGGCCCGGCTGATGCGGCGATGGGCAGCAGGACACCATCGATCCCGCCCGGGCGCGGGGAGCAGCCACCCTGCGCTGGGGCCAAGCGCCTGCGGGGACGGGGGGGGGGGGGCGAGCCCCAAAATCGGGGGGGGGCGGTTGGGGGAGGGAATTGGGGGGGGGTACTCACACGTGGCTCAGCCTGAGGGTGTCCAGGAAGGCGTCGGCAGAGACGTGCTGCAGCCCCGACCTGGAGATGGTGCTGGGGGAGGGAAGGGCTGAGCACCCGCCCTGGGGACCCCAAATCCCCATCCTGGGAGCACCCCTCTTCGCCTCCCCACAGCAGGATCAAGCCCTGGGGGTCCCCCCATGCACCAGCCCCCCCCATTTCCCTGTGCAGGGACCCCGCCCCGCGGTGCTCACAGGCTCCTGAGGTCCCGCAGCATCCTGGTGTCAGCCCGGGTCAAGGTCGTCAGCGTCTGCTGGTTCTCGATGACGCTGGAAGGCAAACGAGGGGGATCAGGGCAGGGACCCCAGGACCCCCCGTGCCCGGGGCTGCCGGCAAAGCGTGGGGCGAGGCGAGCGGGGGGGCACGGCTCTCCCCCTCCCCAGGCTCTGCCTGCACCGCCCGGGGACAGGGATGGAGCCGAGCTGCCCGGCTGCGCCCCAGTCCCCCTGGGCCGACAGGGATGAGCTGGGGAGGGGGTGCAGGGGACGGTGGCAGGCGACCCCACCGGCACCGAGTCTCCGGCCAGCGTGGGGGGCCCAGGCTGAGCCGCCGCTGGGAGCCCCTGGTCTCACCCAGAGAGCGAGTTTGCCGGGTCTCAGCCCCACTCCCCCATGGGGCCCCACCTTTCCTCACACCCCACAGCATCCTGCGATGTGATGGGGGGCACCGACTGCCCCCCCCCGCCCTTTTCCCAAGGCGGGGGTGAAGGAAAGCCCCTTTGGGAGCTGGTGCGGGGCTCTTCCAGCCGCCCCACCCCAGGGGCTGCTCCTCTGAACCCCAAATTGTCAGGGGTTAATTGGGGATTCAGACCAACGCTGAGGGGGTTTCGGTCCCGCTGACCCCGGTGGGGGGTCCCTACCGCCGCCCCCATGGTGGGGATGTGGAGGTGGGAGGCATGAGGAAGGCTGGGGCAGTGGGAAGGCCAGGGGGCTCTCGGGGGACCGCCGTCCCCGCCGCCACCCACCCCACCCCGCCAGGCATTGAACAAAGAGCTGGCAGCGCCCCGTGGCGCAGCATCCCCCGGCACATGGGGAAACTGAGGCACGGAGACGTGCCGCAGCCACCCCCCGGCAATGCGGCATGGCCAGGGCTGCAGTGGTGGGGGAGGACCCAGGAGTCCGGGCACCCCAGTATCACCCAGCACCCCATACCCCCAGCACCCTCCTCGCCTCAGCTCGCTCCAGCCCTCCTCTCCCCAGCACGCGTCCTGGAGCCGGGGGATGAGCGAGAGCAGAGGAGATCCCCCAGACCAGCAAATTCGGGGTGCCCCCCTCGGCATCCCAACCCGCAGGCCCTGGGACAGGGTGACAGCCCCGCCAAGGGGGGATGACGAGGGTCTCGGTCCCTTCCTGCACCCTGGCCCTGCCTGCCACGGCGTGGGTGCTCCCTGCCCGGGGACCCCGCTGCACCTTCAGCCCTTCGCTCCCACTGGCACCGCAGGGCCCCCCCATCTTCGCAGCCCTCAACGCCGCCCGCCGAGCAGCCCCGCTCCCCACAGCGGATCCAGCGCCAGCCCCATAGCGCTCCCTGCTCCGTCGCCGCCCCAGCCCCATCGCCCCAGCCCAAACACTGTCACCCCCAGCCCCACCACCCCCATCACCACCATCCCGCAGCCCCATCGCCCTGTGCCCTGGCCCCGTCACCCCCAGCCCCATCGCTGCACCCCTCAGCCCCGTCACCCCCGGCTCCACCACCCCCGCCTCCACCACCACACCCCTCAGCCCCATCACCCCCGGCCCCTCTGCCCGGTCCGTGAGCTCCATCACCCCCAGCTCCATCACCCCGTCCCCCAGCCCCATCACCCCCAGCCTCACTGCCCGGTCCCTCAGCCCCATCACCCCTGGCTCCATCACCCCCAGCTCCATCACCCCGTCCCCCAGCCCCATCACCCCCAGCCTCACTGCCCGGTCCCTCAGCCCCATCACCCCCTGCTCCATCACCCCCTGCTCCATCACCCCGTCCCCCAGCCCCATCGCCCCCAGCCCCATCGCCCCCGGCTCCATCGCCCCCGGCTCCATCGCCCCCGGCTCCATCGCCCCCGGCTCCATCGCCCGGTCCCCCAGCCCCATCACCGCACCCCCAGCCCCATCGCCCCCAGCTCCATCAGCCCTGGCTCCACCGCCCGGTCCCCCAGCCCCATCACTGCACCCCCAGCCCCATCGCCCCCGGCTCCACCGCCCCCGGCTCCACCGCCCCCGGCTCCACCGCCCGGTCCCCCAGCCCCATCACCGCACCCCCCAGCCCCAGCGCCCCCAGCCCCAGCGCCCCCAGCCCACTCACACGTCGGTGAAGCCGGCGGTTCCCAGCAGCCGGGCCAGGCTGCCCACGGTGCCGGGCTCCCGGCAGAGCAGGGCACCGGCCCGGGGGCAGCGGCAGGGCCGGGGGCAGGGGCCGGCAGCGCCCGGGGCGGGCAGGGGCAGGAGCAGCGCGGCCAGGCAGAGCCAGGCGGGCAGCGGCATCGCGGGGCCGGGCCGGGCCGGGCCGGGGCCGGTGCCGGTGCCGGTGCCGGTGCCGCCCTCCCTCGCACTTGCCCGGCAGCCCGAGCACGGGGCCGTGCGGGGCTTAAAAGCGAGGCAGGGACCGGCCTCCCGG
Source organism: Pelecanus crispus (assembly GCF_030463565.1). Classification (NCBI taxonomy): domain Eukaryota; kingdom Metazoa; phylum Chordata; class Aves; order Pelecaniformes; family Pelecanidae; genus Pelecanus; species Pelecanus crispus. Next base: position 4,599,391 of record NC_134664.1, read on the forward strand.
GAGGGGCCGGCGGCTCCCCCCGCCCCGGCACCGCCCCCGCCCCGGAGACCCCCCCGGCCCGCGGGCGGGGATGGAGGGGCAGGGCCGGGCCCCCCCGGGCACCCCCCGCCCGTCACCCACCGGCACTCGGGGCCCGGGAAGCCCCGGCCCGGGGCGGGGGGGCTCGGCCGCAGCCCTGCCCAGAGCCCCCCGCCCCTCCGAGGAGGTGTCCCGCTCACAGGGGCACCGAGCGGGGCGCCTGCCTGCACCCCTGCGCCCTGCCTGCACCCCTGCACCCTGCCTGCACCCCTGCACCCTGCTTGCGCCCTGCCTGCACCCCTGCGCCCTGCCTGCGCCCTGCCTGCGCCCCTGCACCCCTGCGCCCTGCCTGCACCCCTGCGCCCTGCCTGCACCCCTGCACCCTGCCTGCGCCCTGCCTGCGCCCCTGCACCCCTGCGCCCTGCCTGCACCCCTGCGCCCTGCCTGCACCCTGCTTGCGCCCTGCCTGCACCCCTGCGCCCTGCCTGCACCCCTGCGCCCTGCCTGCACCCCTGCACCCTGCCTGCGCCCTGCCTGCGCCCCTGCACCCCTGCGCCCTGCCTGCACCCCTGCACCCTGCCTGCACCCTGCTTGCGCCCTGCCTGCACCCCTGTGCCCTGCCTGCGCCCCTGCACCCTGCCTGCGCCCTGCCTGCACCCCTGCACCCTGCCTGCACCCCTGCACCCTGCCTGCACCCTGCTTGTGCCCTGCCTGCACCCCTGTGCCCTGCCTGCGCCCCTGCACCCTGCTTGCGCCCTGCCTGCACCCTGCCTGCACCCTGCTTGCGCCCTGCCTGCACCCCTGCGCCCTGCCTGCACCCCTGCACCCTGCCTGCACCCTGCCTGCGCCCCTGAGCCCTGCCTGCACCCTGCTTGCACCCTGCCTGCGCCCTGCCTGCACCCCTGCACCCTGCCTGTGCCCCTGAGCCCTGCCTGCACCCCTGCACCCCTGCGCCCTGCCTGCGCCCCTGCACCCTGCCTGCACCCTGCTTGCACCCTGCCTGCGCCCTGCCTGCACCCTGCCTGCGCCCTGCCTGCGCCCCTGCGCCCTGCCTGCGCCCTGCCTGCGCCCTGCCTGCACCCTGCCTGCGCCCTTGCACCCTGCCTGCACCCTGCCTGCACCCTGCCTGCACCCCTGCGCCCTGCCTGCACCCCTGCGCCCTGCCTGCACCCTGCCTGCGCCCCTGCACCCCTGCACCCTGCCTGCACGCTTGTGTCATCCATACCCGCGCCCTGCCCGGACGCTTGCACCCTGCTGGCACCCTACACCCACAGACCTGCACCCCGCAGCCCCAAACCTGCACCCCAGCCCCACAAAGCAGCGCCCCAGCACCCCCAGCCGCAGCGGGGCACACACATGCACACGCATGCACATGCATGCACACGCGCACGCACCCGCACCAGGACCTGGCTGCACCTAAGGGACAGGGGACATCACACCAGCACCCCCAGGCTCATGGGGCCACCAGGACCCCCCCCAACCTCTCACACGCCCCTGGGCTGTGCCCCCAAAATCTTGAAGCGTGACAGAGCCAGCCTGGCCCCAGCTCTTCCCCCAGCGCCCCGCTGCGTGTTTGGTGGCACAGCGGCCCCGTCCCCCCCGTGCCCCCCCAGGACCCTCCTCCCTGGGCAGGCAGGGCACGGCTGGTGTGCACCCACCACTGCCCCCCGTGGGTCCTCACCCCCACCCAGCTGCTGGCTGTCGCCGAGCCCGTCCCAAAGCACCCCGGGGGGGGTCATCTGTGCACTGAGTTTAGCACGGTCTCAGCCCGCATTCCTCCTGCATGGCTCAGTCCCGGGCCCGTCCCCGACGCCAGCCCCTGGTGGCACCCATGGGGTCAGGGTCCCCCCTGGGGTGACCCCTGCCGTGAGACCCCGCTGCAGCCCCCCTGGCAGAGCAGACCGGCAGCTGCCGCCCGCCACGTCCTCCCAAATTACACCGCTTTGACGTTTTTCCCCAGAAACGCCCCCGGTTCAGGCACCGCAGGGCAAAGCCGCAGCTGGGGCACGCAGGAAGCGGATGGGGCTGGGGTGGGGGGGGAGCGGAAAGCCCCATCTGCCCCCCCCCCCGATCCCCACAAACCAGGCGTGGCCGAGCTTCGTCCCCCTTTATTTGTGCTCGTCTGTGGCCACGGATCAGACAGCAGAGCCCCTTCCACAGACCAGCACGGCCCTGACACTGGTCCCAGCACGGCCCTGACACTGGTCCCAGTGCCGGGCACTGGGCGGGCGTGAGGGCGGCCCCAGGCATCTCCCACTGCAGGGCTGCCCCGTGCCTCAGTTTCCCCACCTATAAAAGGGGGGGGGGGGGCGCATTACCAACCTGTTTGCCGGGAAGCTGGGGGGCAGAGGCAGGTTGGTGGGGGGACCCCAAACCCCAAAACCTGCTCCTCACCCGCAGACCCCCATTTCACCCCCCCCCCCAAAAAAAACCCCAAAAAGACGGGGGTGGTCTCCTCCCAGCCGGCAGGCCCCTGCTCCCTCCCCCTGATTTGGGGCACCCCAATTTATTCCTAGGGGAAATGCACCCCATGGAGTGTCCTCGCTTTGCCTGCCACCCCTTTCCCAAGGGAGCTGGTCCTCGGCCGGGCCCTCGGAAGCAATAAATAACGTGGGGGGCTCCCGGCGGTGGGGGGTGGCGGGGGGGCAGAGTCCGGTGCGGTCCGAGGACACGCTGGGGTCAGTCAGGCTGTCCCGTTGGGGAGCCGGCCGTGGCTGCGGTCCTTGCAGGTGGGCAGGGGGGACACGGGGGACTCGTCCTCCCCGGGGGACTGATCCGTCTCGGCGTCGGAGGGCTCGCCCGAGCCGCGCCGGCGGTTCTCGGGGCTGTAGAAGAAGGAGAGGGTGCGGAAGGCGGGCGCCATGTGGTCCTTGATGCTCTCCAGGAGCTGGACGAAGGACGGGCGCTGGCGCGGGTTCTGCTGCCAGCACAGGCACATCAGCTCATGGCTGCGGGAGAGAGGGCGCCCGCTGGGTTTGGGGGTGCCCCGGCACCCCACGGCCGTCCCAACGCCGCAGACACCAGAGACCAGGGTGACGGGCTCGGTGCCGGTTTCCCCCACCAGCCTTTCCCGCAGCAGGGCGGGGGCCCGGGGGGGGGTCTCCCCCCACACTCACAGTTTGTCGGGGCAGTTTTCGGGCCGCTCCAGGACGCCGTTATCCATGACGAAGCGCAGGACCTGCTCATTGGACATGCCCTGGTAGGGCTGCTCGGCCAGCGTGGCGATCTCCCACAGCACCACGCCGAAGGACCTGCCAGCACGCCGCCGCTCAGCCGCGGGACGCCCCCCAAATCCCCCCGCGCCCCCCCCATCCCAGCACCTACCAGACATCCGACTGCGTGTTGAAGATGCCGTCCTTGAGGGCCTCGGGGGACATCCAGCGGACGGGGAGCAGCCCCTTGCCCCCTTTCCGATAATAATCCGTCTCGTAGATATCCCGGGTCATGCCAAAGTCTGGTGGAGGAGGAAGAGGAGGAGGAAGGCGCGAGCACCAGGAGATGCGGGGCTGGCAGCGAGCCTGCCCGCCGCTGCCCACCCACCTCCGATCTTGACAGTGAAGTCCTCGGACACCATGCAGTTGCGGGCAGCCAGGTCCCGGTGCACGAACTTGTTGGCGTTGAGGTACGCCATGCCATCGGCGATCTCCCCCGCCATCTGGATCATGTCCTTGAGCGACGGCGGCGGCAGCCCGGGGTTGTTCTGCACCACGCACAGAGTCGGGGCTGGGGGGGAGCACACCGGGCCCCCCCCGGGAGCAAGGTGGGTGCCCCTTTGCCCAGGCAGCGGCACCCGGACAGCCCCTCACCTCGGCATCAGGCCTGAGCGAGCGCAGGTAGCTCTTCAGGTCCCCGCGCGTCATCAGCTCCATGATGACCAAAGCTGGCTGGCCCTGGGACACGACACCGAGCAGACGGACCTGGGGGGACAAACGGGGTGGCACGTGAGCAGCCGGACCCCCCCGTGTCCCCTCCCTCCCCTCTGGCTGCCCACCTACCACGTGGTGGCACTTGAAGGCTTTCATGACGGAGGCCTCGTTGAGGAACTCGATGCGCTCCCGCATGGTGGCCAACTCGTTGACCGTCTTCAGGGCCACCTTGGTCTCCTCACCCTCGGTGGCCAGCCCCAGCGCCAGCCCCTCATACACCATCCCGAAGGAGCCCTGCCCCAGCTCCCGAATCACCGTGATCTTCTCCCGCGACACCTCCCACTCATCGGGGATGTACACTGCGGGGCGAGGGGGGGCCACCCCATCACCGTCACCATCCCCATCGCTGTCACCAGCCCCAGCCCCGCCGGCATGGCCGCAGCAAGGGAAGAGGGCAGCAGACCCCACGGGGACGCCCCTGCCTGTCCCTACGTACTGTCCGAGGCACTGAAGTACTCGGGGTTGACGGAGGCGTAGAGCGTCCCGCTGGGGTACCCGTCGTTGCTCCTGCGAGGGGTGGGCAGCACTCAGAGGGCGGGGGGCGAGGGCACGATCCCAGCTCCCCACAACCCTTTCCCAGCCCCGGCTCGGCTGGATCCAGCCCCAGCCCGGCCCGGGGGGTGCCGGAGGGCTCGCTACCTCTTCTTGTTGTAGAAGAAGACGAAGACGGCGAGGCAGGAGATGAGCACCATGAGGACCACGGGCGTGACGGTGAGCAGGACGTAGAAGCTGCCTGACTCCTCCTCGGCTGCCGGGAGCAGGCGGCCGTGGGCCAGGGCCCAGGCACTCATCCCACCCCACATGTTGCAGGGACGCTTGTCCCACCGCCACCGCTGCGCCAGAGGGGGGGAGCCCCCAGCTCCCCAGACCAGCAGCACCCACTGATCTTTGGGTGCCCCTGTCCCAGAGCATCCCCCAATCCCCTAGATCCCCAGTCCGGCAGCATCCCCTGATCCTACAGTGTCCCTGTCCAGGAGCATCCCCCGATCCCCCAGCTCCCCAGTCCAGCAGCATCCCTCACCTTCAGCATCCCAGCCCAGGAGCATCCCCGATCCTCTGCATTCCGGTCCAGCAGCATCCCCCAATCCCCCAGCTCCCCAGCCCACCAGCATCCCCAAATTCCCCAGTGCCCTGATCCAGCAGCACCCCCGGACCCCCAGCTCCCCGGCCCCACAGCTCCCCCTCCCCGCCTGTCCCGTGGCTGAGGACCCCACCGATGTCCCCCCCGTCCCCTGCGGGTACCTGGCCCCAGGATGTAAAACTTGACGAGCCCCGTCCACGAGCCGTTGCCGGCCAGCGAGGTGGCACGGACCTTGGCTGAGTAGTTCCCTGGCTGGAGCAGGGCCAGGTGGACCCCCCCGTACTTGGAGTAGCGGTGGCGGGAGACGCAGACAACAGTGGTGACCTCCTGGGGGGGACAATGGGGGGTGGCGGAGGGGGCTTCGCCCCCTCCCCAGCCACGCACGAGCCCCAGGGGAGGGAGTCAGGAGGGGATGTGCAGGGGTGGGTGCGGTGCCCCCATAAGCAGACCTGGCAGGGGGTGCGGCGGGGGGGTCCTCACCTCGCTTTCACGGCTGTACTTGATCTCGTACTTGAGGATGAGCCCGTTGGGGTTCCTGGGCTCTCCCCAGCGCAGCAGGACGCTGTTCTTGCCGGCCGGCTCCCACGTGACGTTACCGGGAATGTTGTCAGCTTGCACTGGGGAGGGGCGCAGAGGGGGTCAGCTCCCGGGGGCATCACCCGGACCCCGACCCGCTGCCAATGCCCCGGCTCTAAGGCGCCAGGACCCCAGAGCATCCCAGCATCGCCGAGGCAGGGTTTGGGAGGGGGGAGGCCGCCGGGACATACGCTCGGGCATGGTCCTGGCGAAGACGAAGGTGGCGGCGCTGCAGCCCACGGTGTGCGCGGCGTGGTTGCAGGCGTGGATGTCGATGCGGTACTCGGTGAAGTGCCGCAACCGCGACAGCACCACCCGGTCGCGCACCACCTTGTCCTCAAAGATCTGGAAGTCGGGTTTGGGCTCGCCCCCAGCGCGGCTCGGGGCAGGCGGCTCCACCGAGGAGGAGTTGGCCGGCGATGTGACGGCCACCACGTCCCTGCGCCGCTTCGGGGTCCTGCGGGAGATGGGTACAGGAGGTGGTGGGGAGCCAGGATGCCTGGGTTGTCCCTCAAAATCAAGCAGGGGAGGGGAGACCCTCCAGGCTTGCGTGGTCCCCGCTCACCTCTGTGGGTTCTTGTTGATGGACGTCACCTTCCAGGGTGGCCTGAGACAGCGGGAAATTGGTTAAAGGATCTGCCAGGAGCAGCCACCGGGCACCCCACCTGGGGCAGACCCACACACCCAGCCTGGGACACCCCCCTGACACGGGCACCCCCCCCCGGACAGCACCTGGGGATGATGATGGAGTTGTGGAGGAAGTTCTCGAACTTCTTCTGGAAGGACTCGGCTTCACCCTCCATGCGGAGCTGCCCGTCAGCGGGGCGGCAGGGGCAGCACCGCTCCTCCGTGTCCTGCTCCACCTCGGGGCCGTCCCCGTCCCCGAAGCGGGTGTCCGCGCTGCTGGTGGGCAGCTTCAGACCTGCGGGCAGAGACGGGCAGGGCTGGCAGCGCTGCCGGAGCCCAGCTCGGTGGGAGCATCCCTGTCCCACCGGCGTCCTTGGCCGCTGCACCCAGCCTGCCCGCCCTCACCTTTGTGGCAGTAGTCGTTGACGTAGAGCTCCATGTCCTCGGCCAGCTGCTGCCACAGCACCAGGTAGTAGGTGATGTTGCCGTTGCGCTGCGTGGGTGGCTTCCAACGCACCACGATATGGGAGGAGGAGTTGGACATGGAGATGACGTCCCGGGGCACCGTCGGGGCTGGGCGGACATGGGGGTGTCAGTCCATCTTTGGGGGGCCACCACAGGCATCCCCGGGCCCCTTCCCCAGCCCCTTACCTGCCGGCATGGTGCGGATGTAGACCACCTCGCTCTGCGCCCCGTAGTTGCGTCCTTCCTCGGCGGTGGTGAGGGTGATGGCACGGACGAAGATGGCGTATTGGGTCCAGGGGCGGAGGTTGAGCAGGGCCACTCCCGGCGCCTGCTCGCTGCTGAGCGGCAGCTCCACGTCCAGCACGTTCCAGCTCTGTGCCCCGCACGCGTCCTGCCCCACGTACTCCGACACGTTCTGGAAGGGTCTGCCCCAAGCCAGGCGTTGGGGAGGGTCCCAGGACCCCCTCCTGGCCGCACAACCCCTGCCAGCCCACCCAGCCACAAGGGCACCAAGGCTGGGGTTCCCAAGCCCCCCGCGACGGGGACAAGTGGGGGACAGGGACCACTTACGACTCCTTGTAGTAGACAATGAAGCTGAGGAGGTCCCGGTACTCGGGGGGCCGGTACCGCTCCCACTTGAGGAAGATGCGGTCGGACTCGGTGACGTTGGAGATGAAGCGCAGGGTCTGGGTCTTGCCTGTGGAGGGGTGACAGGTTCAGGCAGGGGGTCGCGGCACTGCCGGGTGTCCCCGTCCCCATACTCACAGGACGCCCGGTCCCCGTTGGTGCGGGGGTTGATCTCCGCCTTGTTCTGCCGCCCCTTGGTGCCCGTCACCTCCTCCATGCGGTAGATCTCGGCCAGGCACAGCTTGGGGTTGAAGGCGAAGTACATCTTGCCCACGGGGATGGAGAGGACATGGTGGCTCCAGTCCCAGAGCTGCTGCAGGTTCTGGTTGTCCAGGACGTACAGGGTGTAATTCCTGGAGGAGGAGACGTGGACAGAGGTGGTGGGCACAGGCATCCCCAAAGCCACGTGTCCCCCCAGCCCCACACCACGTCCTCACCCGTCCACCATGGAGTCGCCGCGGATCAGCTTGAGGTTCTTGAAGAAGGACAAGGAAACGAGGGCAAAGGAGTGCTTGATCTTCAGGAAGCCCGTGATGGTCTCGATGAGCCCCAGGCTGCTCTGCAGCTCTGAGGCCAGGTTATCTGGGGACAACCCGCAGGCATGAACGCAGGGAGGGGGCAACCCCCGTTAATTCACCCTGCAAGGGAAAAGACCCCCCCTCCTTCGCCCCCCGCACCCCATGGCAGCTCTCCCACCCGGGGCGGGTCGGGGGGGGCCAGATCCGGCACTCACAGCCCCGGCGGATGTTCACGATGAGGTTGCCCTCGACAAGGGTGCAGCCCCCCAGATCCTGCGCCGCCCGCGTCGAATCGATGGTCTTGGTGCCCACCTTGCACTCCTTGGGGCACAGCCCCTCGCACTTGTGGCAGAAGATGCTGCGGACAGGAGGACGGGAGGTGAGCCGGCACCATGCCACCGCTGTGTCCGTGCCGGGGGGCACCGGGGACCCCCCCCACCTGCTCTCGTTCCTGGTGTAGCCCGAGGGACACTCGGAGAGGCACTGCTGCTGGTGGATGACGAACTTGGAGGCGTCGCGGGGGTTGTCGGAGACCTTGCGGAGGCTGGCGCAGTACTCGGCGGTGACGCAGCGCCAGCCCTCGTACTCGTAGGTGCGGGGCGGGCAGGAGGGCAGGCAGTGCCCGTTGAAGTGGAAGTGGCGGCAGGCGACGCAGGCTCGGCTGTCGCGGGGTCGCCCGCAGCCCCCCAGGCACTCGGCGTGGCAGCACTCGCCCGCCGCCGTGCACGCCGAGCCCGCGCCACACGGGCACACTGCGGAGAGAGCGCCGGCGCTGTGGGCAAGGAGAGTGCCCCGGGTGCGGCTCACCCGGCCCCGGGGCAGCACTGCGGGGCAGGGGTCCGGGGTTGGCTGGGGACGGGGAGGGAAGAGGCGGGAAGGGCTGGGCGGGAGCTGCTGACACCCTCCGGCTCCAGGGGCAAGGGGAGAGGGGTGAGGAATGGAGGGATAGATGTAGTGACGCAGGAACAGAGGGATGCAGGGATGCAGGGATGGAGGGATGTGGGATGCAGGGATGGAGGGATAGATGTAGTGACGCAGGAACAGAGGGATGCAGGGATGCAGGGATGGAGGGATGGAGGGATGGAGGGATGCAGGGATGTGGGATGCAGGAATGGAGGGATAGATGTAGTGACGCAGGAACAGAGGGATGCAGGGATGGAGGGATGGAGGGATGGAGGGATGCAGGGATGTAGGATGCAGGAATGGAGGGATAGATGTAGTGACGTAGGAACAGAGGGATGCAGGGATGGAGGGATGGAGGGATGCAGGGATGCAGGGATGCAGGGATGCAGGAATGGAGGGAGGGATGGAAGGGATGCAGGGATGCAGGAATGGAGGGAGGGATGGAAGGAGGGATGCAGGGAGGTGGGGATGCAGCAATGGAGGGAGAGAGGGATGTAGGCAATGGAGGGATGCAGGAATGGAGGGATGGAGGGATGGAAGGAGGAATGCAGGGATGTAGGAATGGAAGGATGGAGGGATGGAAGGAGGAATGAAGGGATGCAGGGATGGAGGGAGGGATGGAAGGAGGGATGCAGGGAGGTGGGGATGCAGCAATGGAGGGAGAGAGGGATGTAGGCAATGGAGGGATGCAGGAATGGAGGGATGGAGGGATGGAAGGAGGAATGCAGGGATGTAGGAATGGAGGGAGGGATGGAAGGAGGGATGCAGGGAGGTGGGGATGCAGGAATGAAGGGAGAGAGGGATGTAGGCAACGGAGGGATGCAGGAATGGAGAGAGGGATGCCAGGATGAAGTGATGGAGGGATGCAGGGAAGGATGGAGGGATGGCCAAATGGTGAGTGGACGGACAGACAGGTGGGTTGATGGGTGGCTGTGTGGCCAGCTGGATGGGTGGATGAAGGGCTGCGTGGACAGACGGCAGGACAGACGGATGGATGGGGTGAGGCTCAGCCCACGCTGAGCCCCAGCTGCCCGGTGCAGCAGTGCCGGGGCAGCGGCCGAGGTTACGGCCCCGATAAGGATCTGTGTTTATAGTATATATTTCATTACCAGCTCTCCTGTTTACAGCAAACAAGCCCGGGAGGGGCCCGTATTTACCTCGCCACTGGGAAAACACGGCAGTCGGTAGCCGGCCTCTCCTCCGGAGGACGATACACCGCGGATCCGGTTACCCCCGCCGCACCGCCAGCGCGGCACGCTCCCAGCGGCGGGGGAGCGACGGCCACGTGCCGGGGCCTGCCATCCCCCTTGCAGCTCCACCAGCCTTCCCCAGTGCCCTCCCAGTTTACCCCCCAGCTGCCACGGTGCAAACCGGCACCGTCCCGGCAAAGCAGCCAGCGCGGTCGAGCCCCACGCTGCCGGCACCCACCTTTCTGGCAGTAGCTGGATGTCCAGCAGCGATAATCCAGCTGCCCATTGACACTGGTCTGCGCACAGGGCTTCTCCACATCCAGGATGCCCGGGCAGACGTCGGCGCACTCTTCGGCCAACTTATTGCCGACGATGTAGGTGTTGTCCACAGCGTCGGGCAGCAGCAGCCCCCAGTCGATGGTGGAGAGGTGGCAAAGCTCCTGGTTGCGCTCGATGCGGACCGAGCCGCGCAGGACATGGCCCAGGCTGTGCAGCCCCACGTCCCGCAGATGCGGCATCTCGAAGATGACCAAGGCGTAGCTGAAGAAGAGGTTGGTGCCGCGGATGACGGAGAGGTTGGGGAAGAGATCCCGCAGGCTCTCCAGCCCGTAGACACGGAAAAGGAGCAGGTACTCGGTGATCATGAGCAGGCGAGGGAAGCTGAGCCCCCGAAAGTCCTCGGCGCCCGTGGTGAACATCAGCAGGATCTGCAGGTTGCCCTCGATGATGGAGCAGTTCTCCAGCTTCTGGAGCTGGGAGACGTCGTTGCGGATGTCCATGCTGCCACAGACTGGGGTGGCGAGAGGGGGACCCCGTGGGCCGTGGGGACGGGGCAGCTGCCCCCCTCACCACCACCCAGGGACCCCCCCGCTGCGCCCATCGCTGGGGCCGCAGCGGCGCCCGGGGGGGTTTAATATCCCGGCCCTGCCTGTCAAACGTGGCTGCGATTGGTCTGGGCGGCCGGGGAGACGCGAGCGGCTCTGACAGGCGGCCGACGCGCCGTGGCTCTCCGGGGCACGACGCGTCCGTCAGCGCAGTGAGCGGTGATGCTGATGAGGTCTGGCTGCCCGCGCGGCCGTCTCGCCCCGTCTCAGCCCCCGGAGCACGTCCCAGCCCCCCTGCCCTCCCCAGGGGCTCCGGCCGGGGGTCAGGAGGGCTTTCCCCCTTCCCACGCTGTGGGGCAGCCATGGGGGGCTCACGGCACCCTCCCCGCCACGGGCGCGTGGTTGCCCAGCGGGCTGGCAGCTCCCGAGGTCGTTCCATTAACTCCCCGGCACCGTGCCCGGGCGGCTAACGGGGCACGCGGGGCTACCGCGGGCACGCAGGCGGCACAGCCCCGGCGGTGGGTTTGCCGTCCCAGGGCTTTTCCACCCGGATTCCCCCCAGAGCCTGGCAGGGAACGGGAGCGCTGGGGGCAGGGCAGGGCTGAGCATCTCCTGCATCCCGGTCCCAGCAGGGATGCGAGAGCCGGGACGAGCTGGTGGCTTCCCACCGGCAGCATCCCCGGCCTGCAACCTGACGCGGAGTTATGGTGGAAAGAAGCTGCTGAGATCCTGGCGAGGGATTTACTGTAAACACCCGGGGTAAACACGGCTGGCTCGGCATGTACCCTAAACAGCAGGCAACGCCGGCAGCCCAGCTCGGCGCCCCTGCCGCAGACCCGCCGGCCCGCACACGGCACGCGGCGCTCTGGCACCGTCCTGGTGGGGGTCTGGGCACGTGGTTCACCCCTCGTCTGCCCGCAGCCCGCCTGGTCCTGTGGCTCATGGCCGGATCCTTGTGACTGCGTGCCTGGTGGCATTTTTCCCCTCTCCGTGTCACTCCCAGGGTCCCCTGTCCCCCCCAGTGAGGACACAGGGGTCCCCTCCATCCTCCCGCAGGAGCGAGGGACCGGCCACGGGTGCAGCACGGGCCCCACTGCCACCGCCACCCTCCCTGACCTTGGGAAAGTCACCCCGACCCTCCACTGCGCAAGGGGACGGCGGCCCCCCGTGCCCCTGGGGGGACAGAGAGGGGACAGGGGTCCCAGGCTGGGGCAGACGCGGCGAGGCGCGTCCCCTGGGCAGCTCTCTGCACAGCCCCTGCGCTGGGGTGCTTCGCCCCCTCCTCCATCACTCCCACCCCCCCCAGCACACCCCCTCGATGCTCGGGGAAACTGAGGCACGGGGCGGCAGGGAGAGGGGAAGGCAGGACAGACCGACAGACGCTGAGCCCAGCCCCTCGGGTGCCCCCAGCCCCTGCCAGCCGGCGGAGTCGGGGCGGGAGCCCAGACATCCCCAGCCGCGGCCATGAGTGCCGGGACCCACAGCCGCCCCCCTCCCCGCCACGCCGCCCCCTCCCCAGCCGTTTTCCATCCCAGCAGCAGCGCTGGGAGCAGCGGTGCCGGCCCTGGCTCCTGCCCAGCTACGATTTTCCACCATCCCGGCTCCCAGCAGGGCTGAGCGATCGATACCCCCAGCTCCGGCCGAGCCCCCCGCCACGCTCCCCTCTTCCCGTCCCAGCACCGGGGGGGCCCCGCGCTTTGCCCCTTCTGCCCCGGGCGGGGGGTCTGCAGCACACGGGGGTACTGCCGCGGGGGGAAACTGAGGCAGCGAGCACCAAAACAGCTTTGCCTCAGGGTCCGGCTCTTGCAAACCCCCATGCACAGGCACCGCCATGCAGCCCCCCCCCCACCCCAGAACTGTGCCCCCCCCGTCCCCCCAACAAGCACCCCCCACCCCGCTCCCGGCCACCCCCTCCCAGGCACTTACTTTCGGAGGGGGCCCGCACAGGGGGCAGCGGGAGGGGACCGAGGACCAACAGCATCAGCCCCGGCCACAGGGCACCCAGCACCCTCGCCCCCATCCCCGCGGGGGACCCCTGGGGTCCCGTCCCGCCTCGGGCGCTGCCGCACCGTGTCCGTCCCCGCGCGTCGCGTCCGGCCGGCACCCGCAGCACGCCGCGGCCCTCACCCAGACCCTGCGGCCCCTTCACTTTTGTTTTCGGCTGCCGCACGCAAAATATTTAGCCTGACAACTGTCAGGGCCAGGGCCAGGGCTTGTTTGGGAAATAGAGAGGGGGAAAACAGGGCGGCCCCCCCGCGCCGGAGCGGCCCGGGAAGGAAGGGCTGTCTCCTGCCTCAGTTTCCCCAGCTGGAGCAGGAGGATCCAGGTTGCTCTGGCGTGCGGATGCCGGGAAAGCAGCCAAGCGCCGACGGAGACCTGCCCGGAGCGGCGCGGAAGGGACGACTCCAGGGTCACCCTCCGTCACAGGGTGGATCCGGGGTGCCAGGACCCCCCATCCCCTGGGGTCCCCACGCCCCAGCAGCCCTGCAGCGAGGAGGAGGAGCGGGAGGAAGCTGCGGGCGCTCGGCACCGACCGGTGCAGGCGCAGGAGAGGAGGATGGATGGGGGGGGACATTTATTCCTCACACTAGGGCCGAGCGTGGGCGAGGGTCCTGGCCACGGGGCAGCCCCTGCCCCGCTACAGCAGAGACCGGGGGGGCAGGAGGTGGGGGGCTGCTGCCCCAGTGACCCTCCAGCACCACGGAACTGGGAGCACTGGGGCCGGACAGTGCTCCTGCCCCTGGGATGGGGAGATGGGGGGACCCAGGGCTCTTCTCAAGGGATCCCGTCTCCATCTGGGGGGCTCAGGAGCAGCTGCTTCTCCGTCGGCGCAGCAGCGTCCCGGGGTGGCTGCCATCTTCCTCCTGGTCGCTCTCGCAGCGGCGCTGGGGGCACAGGGGGGCTGGAGGGCAGGGACAGGACCCCTCCCCGCGGGGAGGACCCCCCAAAAGGAGAGGCCCCCCCCAGGTGGGGACATCCCCCGTTGCACAGCCACTGCACAGCCCCCCTCCATGCCGGGGGGGTCTGGGGGCTCCTGGCCGCTCACCAGCTCCTCGTCCTCCTTCCGCAGGCCGCAGAGCAGCCGCATGCGGCAGAGCCGGTTGCAGGCGGACACCATGTTGTAGGAGAGCTGGGGGGCAGGAGGGCGGGGGTCCGAGGGGGGGTCGCTCCTCTCCTCTGCCCCCCCCCCAGCACTACCTCCCCCTACGCAGACCCCCGAGACGCAGCCAGCCCTGGGATGGAGCACAGCCTGAGCTCCCTGGGGACCCCATAGGTGGTGGGACCCCGCCACTGGGTGCCCCCCCCCACCCCAGGGCCAGGACCCCCTTCACCTTCCACTTCCTCCGAGCGTTGAACTGGCGAAAGTTTTTCATGTTGATGGAGGATCTGCTCCGGTTTGCCGCCTGCTTCCGGCTCAGGGGCTGCCAGGGGTGAGGCCGTGGCGTCACCTCCGTGCCCCCAGCCTGCTCCCAGGGTCCAGCGTCCGCCCCCGCCCCGGCCCGGCCCTCTCACCTTGATCCAGGGATGGACCAGGCACTCGGACGCCGTCATGCGGTGCCTGCAGCACAGGGGGATGCGGCAGCGGGGGGCCGGGGGCGTCCCGGCCCCACACGTCACCGTGGAGATGGGATGATGGGGATGGAGGTGGGGATGGATGGGGATGGATGGGGATGGATGGGGATGGATGGGGATGGAGGTGGGGATGGAGGTGGGGATGGAGGTGGGGATGGGTGGGGATGGGTGGGGATGGGTGGGGATGGAGGTGGGGATGGAGGTGGGGATGGAGGTGGGGATGGGTGGGGATGGGTGGGGATGGATGGGGATGGAGGTGGGGATGATGGGGATGGAGGTGGGGATGGATGGGGATGGAGATGGGATGATGGGGATGGGGATGGATGGGGATGGAGATGGGGATGGATGGGGATGGAGGTGGGGATGATGGGGATGGAGGTGGGGATGGATGGGGATGGAGATGGGATGATGGGGATGGGGATGGATGGGGATGGAGATGGGGATGGATGGGGATGGAGATGGGGATGGATGGGGATGGAGGTGGGGATGATGGGGATGGAGGTGGGGATGGATGGGGATGGAGATGGGATGATGGGGATGGGGATGGATGGGGATGGAGATGGGATGATGGGGATGGGGATGGATGGGGATGGAGATGGGGATGGATGGGGATGGAGATGGGGATGGATGGGGATGGAGGTGGGGATGATGGGGATGGAGGTGGGGATGATGGGGATGGGGATGATGGGGATGGAGGTGGGGATGGACAGGGATGGAGGTGGGAATGGACAGGGATGGAGGTGGGGATGGATGGGGATGGGGATGGGGATGATGGGGATGGAGGTGGGGATGGACGGGGATGGAGGTGGGAATGGACAGGGATGGAGGTGGGGATGGACGGGGATGGGACTCACCCCGGCTCCTTCACCAGCAGCTGCCGGATGAAGTCCTTGGCCATCTCGGAGGTCTGGCTGAAGCAGCGCTCCTCGAACTCATAGGTACCGGCCACGATGTTGGAGAGGGTCTCAGCGTCCGTCTCGCCCTGGAAGGGGGACAAGCCGCTGAGCCTGCAGGGACACGACAGAGCCACTGAGTGCCAGGACAGCACTGGCTCGGCCGCCCCAGCGCCCGGGCTCGGCCATGTCACGGTGCCCCCGTGCCTCAGTTTCCCCCGGCCGCGGGGAGCATCACCCCCTACTCACAGGATATAGGTGATGACCCCGATGCTCCTGAAAGGCAGAGGTGGGGGTCAGGCGCTGCCCTCCCCGGGGTCCCCCCCGTGCCCTGCAGCACCCAGGGGGTCCCTACCACCCCCCGGCTCGGCCTGTCGCCCCCGGGCCCCCGCTCCTCACCACATGTCAGTCGCGGAGCTCAGCGGCTCGTAGTTGATCACTTCGGGAGCTGGGGGTGAACGCAGAGCCAGGAGGGGACGTTAGAGGGGACAGCACCGTCCCGGCCACCTCCCGCCCTGCACGCCCGGGGGGTCCTGTCCCCACCCTGGGGTCCCTTTGCCGCGGCCCCGCAGAGCACCCCAGCTGCACCCCACAGAGCAGGGCTGCTCGGGAACCCCCCGGGGACCCCCCGGGGACCCTCCAGCCCCGCACCGATGTACTGTGGGGTCCCGCAGAGGCTCTTGAAGGTGACGCCGTCCTCCAGGCACTGGGCCAGCCCGAAGTCGATGATCTTGATCTGGGGCTTGGGGACGTCCTTCTCCTGCAGCATGATGTTCTCGGGCTGCGGGGACGAGGGCGGGCACGGCGGGGTGACCGGGGCTGCCGGGCTCTGCCGGCGGGCGCTGCCCCGGAGAGGGCAGCGGCATCCCAGGAAGCTGGGCAGGATGCAGCCAGGGCTCTGGAGGTGCCTGGGGAGGGGGATGCAGCCCCTGGATCCCCCAGGCAGCGAGGATGGGGGGTCCCCAAGGCACCTTGAGGTCGAAGTGGGCAATGCGGTGGGCGTGCAGGTACTCCACCCCGCGCAGGATCTGCCCCAGGAACTCGATGGCCTCCTCTTCCGACAGCATCTCCTTCTCCGCAATGAAGTCGAAGAGCTCCCCGCCGCTGATCCTGCGCGGGGTGAGGACGGGGTGAGCTCGGCCACCTCCAACACACGGCGCAAAAAGGGGGGGCCCCCCGCCCGGGACCCCCACTCACAGCTCCAGGATGAGCACCATCTCGGCTCTGCTGGCGAAGAGGTCATGGAGCCGCATGATGTTGGGGTGGTCGAGCTGGCGGAGGATGGTGACCTCCCGCTCCACCTGCGCCCTCTCCAGCCCCAGGCGGCTGCCCCGGCATCGCCGCGTCTTTACGAATTTGGCAGCGTAGAAGGTGCCGGTGCTGCGCTTCCGGCATCGCTTCACCACGCCGAAGTGCCCGCTGCGGCGAGAAGCCAGGCTGGGGCACGGCCGGGCCGCCCCCCGTGCTGGAGGGGGGACACCCCGGCGCCCGGCTGCCTCCCGGGACCCCACGCCGGCAGGACCCCTGCTCGTGCCCCCTCACCTGCCCAGCTTCTCCAGCAGCTCGTACAGCTCCTCCACGCTGCCCGGGCTGAGCGCGGCGGCCAGCCCCTCGCTCCCCGCAGCCCCACCGGGGCCGGCCGTGTCCTGCAGGGATGCGCCGGGACCCGGCTCAGCTGCCTGCCCGCGGTGCAGCGACGCACCCGACCTGCCGGTGTGGGGCCCCCATCCCATGGGAACACAGGTGCGGGGGCCCCCATCCCACGGGAACACCGGTGCGGGGGCCCCCATCCCACGGGAACACCGGTGCAGGGGCTCCCATCCCACGGGGGCCCCCATCCTACGGGAACACCGGTGCGGGGGCCCCCATCCCATGGGAACACCGGTGCGGGGGCCCCCATCCCATGGGAACACCAGTGCAGGGGCTCCCATCCCACGGGGGCCCCCATCCCACGGGAACACCGGTGCGGGGGCCCCCATCCCATGGGAACACCAGTGCAGGGGCTCCCATCCCACGGGGGCCCCCATCCCACGGGAGCACCGGTGCAGGGGCTCCCATCCCACGGGGGCCCCCATCCTACGGGAACACCGGTGCAGGGGCCCCCATCCCACGGGAGCACCGGTGCGGGGGCCCCCATCCCACGGGAACACCGGTGCAGGGGCCCCCATCCCACGGGAGCACCGGTGCGGGGGCCCCCATCCCACGGGAGCACCGGTGCGGGGGCCCCCATCCCACGGGAACACCGGTGCAGGGTCCCTCATCCCACGGGAACACCGGTGCGGGGGCCGGGAACACCGGTGCGGGGGCCCCCATCCCATGGGAACACCAGTGCGGGGGCCCCCATCCCACGGGAACACCGGTGCGGGGGCCCCCATCCCATGGGAACGCCGCAACCCCCCAGCAGGCGCTGGAGGGGATTCTCTGGTGGGTCATACCACGGCTGAGCTCGGGCCCTGGCCGGTTCTCCCAGTTCGCACTAAACTCTCCGGCACGTGGAAACCTGGGAGAGCTTCACCCCTTGATCAGGGTGGGCAGGAGCTGCTCGGGGGGCTCGGAAATCGGGCAGGGGCAGGCAAAGGGGGGGGTCACACCGGGCCCTGTGCCCCTCGCCACACTGGGGAGGATTGGAGGGGTGCAAAATGCGGAGAAAAACTAACATTGTTGGGTTTTGTGTTTTTTTTTTTAAAAAAAGGGGATTAATAGTGGAAAGGCCCATTTCCATAAGCTCATCTGAGAGTCCCGCCTGGTCGTCCCCTCGGGCAGGAGACCCCACTCTCGCAGCCCCAGGTCGCAGCCCCTCGGCCGTGGCTCACCTGGGTGCTGTCAGGGGTGGCCCCCGGCCCGCCCCCCGCCAGGACCCCGGCCCGGCACCCCTCGGACATCACTGCAAAGACAAGAAGGCACGGGGTGAGGGGGAGAGGGGCTTTGGGGGGTGCAGCAGGACCCCCGGAGGGCTGTGCTGGGCCAGCGCCCTGCCTGCACCCCGCGCTCCTGGCAGAGCCCCCCCAGCTCGTTACACTGATAGGCAGGACCCGCCAAGGGGGGGCCCGGCTCTCGTCCCCCGCAGCTCCAAGCCACAGAGCAGCCTCCTTTGGCTGCCGGCTCACGCAGCAGCAGGCGACCACGGGGGCTGGCTGCCCCGCACCGCGCCTCGGTTTCCCCAGCTGTACGATGGGGCTAGTGGTGCTCCAGCAGCCGGGGCAGCCGGGACCAGCAGCTTTGCAGGGGTGCGGGGAAGGGGGGGCACGGGCTCCGAGCGCTGCTCTTGGGGCCACCTCCGTGTCCCCCGCGCTGCGTCCCTGGGCGCGGGAGGTCTCCCAGGCCGGCGTGGGCTGCGGGGTTCAAGGCCACGGGGAAAGGGACAAGGACGGCAACATTGGCAAGAGGTGGGGTCCTTCCCACAGGAAAAAACAGCTCTGTAAGGGAGCACGAGACCCTGGGACGTTGACCTCTTCCCAGCCGCCTGGCTCGGCTTTATCTCGGCAAAAAGGACGGCGGGGCCAGGTCCTTCACGGGCGCCCCAGCAGCCAGACGCCCGTCGGCACGCCGGGATTTACCCCTCCTAAAGCCGGGGTGCACCTGCTGCGAGGGGTTGGCCCCCCCCACTCCTGGGAGGATTCGAGCCCCCCTGGGGATGCGCCCACACCATGCTGGTGGCGTGTCCCTGTCCCCCAGGGCTCTGCTGCACCGGTGTTTGCACCAAACGGGGGCCGGGACCCCGCCAGCCCCCCATGGCACCCCTAAGGGGCCGTGAGTGGTCCCCGAGCCCGGCACCCCCCCTTGCTCACCCCTGCTGCCGGCCCGGCTGTGCCCCCTTACCCTCCCAAGCCTTCCTCCACGCCCAGCCGTGCTCTCCCTCGCTCCCCGGCCGGCCGGGACAGGGGACGGCCGCTGCCCTCAGCGGTGGTCCTGCAGACCCCCGGGCTCGGCCGGGGACACCGGGCCAGGCACCGCTCGCCCCCGGCACCGCGCGCAGCCAGCTGCTCCCCGTGTCGGAACGTGCGTGGGGGCGGCCGCAGCTGCACCCGGGCCACCGGCCCCGGCATGTGACACGGCCACGGGGTCCAACACAGCACCCAGGGTCACCCCATGTCCGTTTGTCCCCTGGGGACGGACACAAGCAGCCGATCCCCCCATCGCGTGCTGTTCAGCCCCCTCACACCGTGCTGCTGAGCTGCTTTTGCAGGGAGGGAAACTGAGGCACGGGTAGCCCCACGCCACCGCAGCCGCGGCTGAGCCGACGGCAGCAAGGGCTGGACCTGCAGGGGCTGCGTGCCGTCCCACCGCATCCCGCCGCCGGTCAGTCCTCCGCCAGGAAAACCGGCCCAGCCTCAGCTGCGTGCCCGCGGAGCCGGGCTGGGCGGCCGCGGCGAGCAAATGACCCGGCACCGGCCAGCCAGAAAATGGGGTCCCGGGGAGGTGACCTCGCGGGTGCAGCAGCCACTCCCCAGCATCCGACTACCAAAAAGCACCGCGAGACCCCAAAAGCTCCCTGACCCCCCTGCACTGGGACAGACCCCGACCCCGGTGTGCCAGGGGAGCCGGCGCCCCTTACCTCCGTGCCAGGGTCCGGGTCCCCGGTGCCACCGCACGCAGCTCCAGCCTTCCTCCAGCAAGCCCCGGCTGTGCCAGGCTTTTCCTTGAAGTCCCGGCGCTTCCCAGGGAGCTGAGGCAGGACCTGGCCGCCCGCCAGCTGCTGCTCAGAAGAAAAACTCTTTGCGTTCCTCCTCCCGAGGTCCCTTGAGAAATCCCCCCACGCCGTCCCTGGGGCTGGCTGCAGAGAGGAGCTGGAAAAGGCCTTTTAGGGACAATTCCCGGCGTTTCCAGTGCCTCGGCTCCTCGAGGAGTGGCCGGGACCCAGCGGGACGAGCCACGGGCGGCCGATGTCCCCCTCGCTGACGTCCCCCAGCCGCTCGGCACCTGTAAGCGTGAGGATTGCAAACAGGAAACCTGGCTGACAGATAAAAATATTGCACTGCGGCTGCCAGAGGGAAGCGGAGCAGAGGGTGTGAAAGCAGCAGGGAGGGACGCGGTTCTTAAGGTGGAGAGAGCGGAGCTGGCACCGCACCGCGTGCCGGGCGATGCTGCGCTCCCCGGGCGCCATCCCCACCCTGGGGCTTGCAAAGCCACCGCCCGGCGCACCCCGTACCTGTCCAGCGTAATGGATGAGCCAGGCCCAGCCCGAATTCCCACCCTTACCCCTAATCCCTGCAACCTCTGGGGTGCAGCCGGGCTGGCACCGCTCTCGCCACAGGGCCGGCCGGAGCCTGGCACCGCCGGGAGGGAGAGCTGCAGCTGCCGGCGGCGGAGCCGGTGGCGTTGGCAGCTCGGCTGCCGCGTTTCTCAGCTGGGCTCAGCCTCTGTTTGCCATGCTGATGCCCTCGCCACATCCCGGGACGGGCCTGGCTCCAGCAGCCGGTGAGGAGAAGGACACTGAGCCGGAGCGTGAGGAAAGGGAGCGGTGCCGCATCCCACCGTGCCAGGAACCGAATCCCGGCTCAGGGCACGAGTCTGGGCCAACCAAGCCCGCTGCCCCCGCGCCCGGTGGCACGAGATCCCGGGATGTGGATGGAACAAAGAGCCCTTTGCAGGCGTGGACGTGCTGGCAGGTCGGCGGCCGGAGCCGCCTCCTCGCCGCAGCCCAGCCCGTGCCGAGGGTCCCGGCGTCACCTGGGTGTGACCCCAGTGCCACCGTGCCACCTTCCTGTGATGTCTCCCCACTGCGCGAAGGCTCTTGCGGCTTCGGTGCTGCTTCCTGCCCTTTGCAGGCAGCGGAGGCGCAAGCGCAGGCACGGCAGCAGCGCTGCCTGCCCTGCCAGCCCCGTCGGCTCCGGCCATGGACGCCTGGGTCCCTGCGTGGCCGGGCAGAGGTGGGCGTGCAGACCGCGGGATCGGGGCTGGGGTCCGTCCGGGGCTGTGTTGGTGCTGGGATGGGAGGAAAAAGGCTGAGGAGCGAAGCCCGAGCAGGGGGAGTTAGGTGGGGCAAGGGCCGGGTGATCCGGGGATGCTCTCCCTGTCCGAAGGTTCCACGGAGAAGGAGCAGAGGACAAGGGGGTGCGGAGAGGGGGAGGGGGTCCCTGCCCATCCCGGCCCTTCCAGCCTGGCCTTACCCACTTCGAAGGGGGAAATCCAGCCCGGAAAGGTCTCACGGAGCAGAGCCGGGCTTTAGCCTGTTTCAAGTCCGATTTGACCCATTCTCACCGCAGGAACGCAGGGTTTAGGAGGCACCATCGCGCCCTGGGGAGCAAAGCCCCCCAGGCCGCCCCTCCGAGGCCGAAGTGCTGGGGTGGGGGAGCAGGGACGAGCCCCCCGCCCCCGGACCTCTGCCCGGCTGGGGGACGCAGCACGAGCCAGGGACAGCGGCGTTGTCCTCAGCCGCCCGGCCGTGCCCGCGCAGGACCTGACCCAAGCCCACCCCCCGGCACGCTCTGCGGCGCTTTGCTGCGGTTTGGGTTGTTTTGCTTCATTTCGTCAGCCGCCCCCCCGCCTTCGCCAGCCCGCGGGGCGCAGGGGTGGGCTGGGCACTGCGGCCCGTTAAAAGCAGAGGTGACGTGCCACGCGCCCCCGGCTCTCCCGTCCCCCGGCCGGGTCCCGCTCTCGGGCAAGCCTCAGCCGGCCCCTCTGACTCAGCTTTGCCTCCCGGACCGCGCCAGCCCCGGCCGCTTCCACCCCCTCAAGCATCTGCTGAGGATTAACGTTGTTTTGCTGAGCGTTGGCGGCGCGGGGCCAAGGCTGGGGTCCCTCAGTGGCCGCACGCAGAGCCCCGTGCCTGCCACCTCTCTCCCCGTCCCAGGGCTGAGCCCACGCCCCAGGGACTTTCGGGGGGCTGGGGCACTCACGGGCTTTCCCCTCCCCTCCGCCCCACCCAGCTCACCTGGGCTTTTCGCCTTGGGGGAGCCGGGGTCATCGTCCCCTCTCGCCGCGCGGGTCCAGCGTGGTCTCCCCCGGGAGAAGCAGGGTGATGGGCCCTAGGGTGGGGGGCACAAGGCGAAGGCAACGTTTACCTGGGCGAGAGCAGCACCTGGGGGGGGTCACGGAGCCCCCCACATCCCAGCGCCCCGCGGGCAGCGATGGGCCACAGGGCCAGCTCGGGGCCCCGAGGGAGGCTTCGCTGCCCTGAGCCCGTTTCTCCCGCTCCCTGGGACAGGGGACCCCACGGATGACAACCGTCCCCCCTTCAGCACCTTCAAACCCATCAGCGAGGACAGCGCGGCCGGCGCCAAGCCGGGACCCAGCAGCACCCAGCTCCAGCCCCAGGGAGCGGAGCAGCCCCCGGGACGCCACGGCGCAGACGGCAGGGTAGGATGCGGGGCTGCGAAGGGTCCGCTCCCCCAGCTCGCCATCCCAGCACCCCCGAGCTCACACGCCCGCAGGGACCGCGTCCTCCCGGGCCGCACCAGGAGCCCCATGCGGGGCGCAGAGCGTCCTCGGGGCATGTCCTCACCCGAGCCCCCGGCCGCTCTCCCCTCCCCTCCAGGTCCCGCCAGGCTCCTGGCCATCCCCGCCGGGCCGGTCCCTGCCAGAGCGGGACCCACGGCCGGAGCTGGCGGCCCTGCATGCCCGGACGCGGCTGTGGTTCCAGGAGACGCAAGCCAGGAGGTTGGGGGCCAAGGGTGAGCTCCCAGCCTGGTTCCATGGCTTCATCAGCCGGAGGTGAGCAGGGGGGGCGAGCCGAGGTGGGGCATGGGGTGGTCCCTTCAGCATCCCCACCCCTGGGCTCCGAAATAGGGAGCTGGAGCCCCGGATCCCATGAAGGGGGTGAGGGAGAGCAGCTCTGGGCCCCTTCCCGCAGGGAGACGGAGCAGCTGCTGCAGGACCAGCCCCTGGGCTGCTTCCTGGTCCGCTTCAGCGAGAGCACCGTCGGCTTCGTCCTGTCCTACAGGTGAGGGACCCCCGGCCGAGGGACCGACACGCTCGGTCCCCTTCCCGCCCGCTGTGCTGACCCCGTCCCCTCTTCCCCCAGGGGCAGGGATCGCTGCCGGCATTTCGTCCTGGACCAGCTGCCAGACGGGCGGTACGTGATCCTGGGGGAGCGCAGCGCCCACGCCGAGCTGGCCGACCTGCTGCGGCACTACGCCACCGCCCCCGTCACGCCGTACCACGAGTTCCTGACGGTGCCGTGTGGCCGGGTGAGGACCCGGGCCCTCGTTAGTCCCTGCAGCCAAAAAAGTGGAGTCATTCCTGCCGGGCGGATGGTGGGGGGGGGGGCATTTTCCCAAGCTGGGGAAATCAAAGCCAAGGGAAGTCAAAGCATCACAGCTGCGCAAAATCAAAGCCGGGGTTGGCACCGGAGCCAACCCGGCCATCGTGCCGCGTCCCAGCCAGGAGCGAGGAGCCAAACCGCGGGCAGCAGAGCCAAGGTGGGACCAGCGCCCGGCTGGGTCTGCCCTGGCACAGGCACCCACCCCCTCACCTCTCCCCTCTCGTTGCAGGGAGACAAGCCCCGAGGAGGGACGCGGACCCCAGCCGGCAGCGATGCTCCACGATCCCCATCCAGCGAAGCACCAGCAAACCTCCCGGTGTACAGCGCCGTGTCCAAGGGGCCCTGGGGAGCCAGGCAGGCGGCCGTGGCCGCGCCGCTGCCTGCGGAGCCCAGCGCCGAGGGGGGCTCGTCCAGGGAGGTAAAGGCAGAGGGGAGGGGATGGAGGCACTTTCCCGAGGACAGAAGCCGCAGCCCGGCCAAAGCTCTTGCGAGGCAGAGGGATGCAGCCAGGATGGGGGACGCAGCCCCAGCCACCACGCATCCGCGCTGGACACACTTCCAGCCCTCACCTCCGACCTGTCCCATCTCTTCCACAGGCTCCCAGCGTCCCCCCGCCACTCCCGGCCAAGGCCAGCTCCTTGGCCGCGGCTCAGGGGCCACACAGCCCGGCCAGCGACGGAGCAGCCCCCGACGCTCCTCCCTGCGCTCCGGCGCACAAAGAAGCCATCGCCCCCGAGCCGTCCCCGCCGGCCGACGCCAAGTACCAGCAGCTCATGTGCTTCCACACCTACGCTGAGCCCCACGAGGGCATGGCGCCCAGCCCCTCCATCTACCACGAGCTGGAAGAGCCCATCCCCTTCTACGCCATGGGATGGGGCTCGAGCCCCAGCGCCGGCCCCGAGGAGAACATCTACTCCGAGGTGGCGCTGGCCCAGCAGGACCCACCCGCTCCGCTCCCCAGGGGGGCCCGAGGAGCCTTCTCCACCCTGCCACCCAAATCCCACGCTCACCGCCAGCTCTTCCGCAGCATGTCCAGCCAGGTCCCTAAGAGGCGGCAGCTCCTGGCAGCTCCCGCTGCAGACGGGAGGGAGGGAGCAGCCTCCAGCCCGGCCGCAGAGGTGCGTTCCCCGTAGCGGGTCGTGTTGTAGGGCCGCTCATTGCTCCAGAGCCCCATCCCAACGCAGCTTCTTGGAGAGACCTCCCGTGGAGTCTGGTGGGTCGGGGTCTGCTCCACCGCGGGGCCACGGGGGGAGAAGGGGTCCCCTGCCCAGGGCTCCACGCCGGAGCGACAGTCCCCAGCTCGCAGCCCAAGTGGGAGCAAAGTGGAGGGCTGGGAGGGCAAAGGACCAACTTTCAAGCGTGCCCTGGCTCTCAAGACAAACCTCCACCCAACAAGGCACAGTCTCACGGCCGTTTCCCTTCACCTCTCCCTGCGCATTCCCCAGGGCACGACGACGAAGCCTCCGCTGGAGTTCAGCGATCCCATTTACGGCTGGAGGACAAGCTCCGCAAAGCGAGCCGCAGCTGCGGCGGAGCCGGAGGGCCCCCGAGAGCACTTACGGGCAGCTTTTTGGAGACCGTCTCTCAGCCACCCGCCCAGGTAGGTCCAGGGCAAGACCCAGCTCCCGGCTCGCAACCCCCAGGCAGAAGGAAGCCCCCGGGCCCGGGAGGAGAGGTCCGAGGCTGCCGCTGGCCCCTGCGCACGCCACCAGCGCCCCGGCAGCACCAGCACGGCCAGCCCGCTCCGCGCTGGGATTCCCACGCCCTTCCCGACACGGCAGCCTGCTTCCCCAGCCCTGCGGGACAGTTCAGAGGGGAATGGATTTAATTTATCTTTGAACACAATCAGAAAGAGTTTCCTATTAGCAGAATGAGGGCAGAAAAGGCTATTACAGTAACACCAGAGAGGGGTTTCAGGCACAGCTGGTGCATCCGGAGGCAGATATTGAATCGGCCAAGCTGGAGCGGTAGCACAGCCGGGCAGGCAGGGCCACGGCAAACACCACGAGCCCGGTGCCGACACCTCCAAGCCCTGCCTCCTTCCTCAGCCACAAAACACGGGCTGGCTGCGGGGCACCAGCCTGGCGCTGCCCAGCGGCGTGCAAAACCCCGGCCTCGCGTTGTTTGGTCTGCAACTGCACCGAGCCGACGCGGCTCTGGCAGCGGAGCTGGCGCACCGGGCCTTAGACGGGGCAGAAAGCACACGAGGACAGCCCGGCCCCACGCTCGGGCGCGGCGGAGCTTCAAGACAGGGAGGGAAAAGGAGGGCTGTGGGGTTGTAGTTGTTTTATCTCTCAGAAAAAGCACTTTCGCTTTTCACAAGCCTACATTTTGTTGCTCCTAAATGGCTAAAAGCAGAGCACGAGTCAGCCGCAATTCCAGTCCTTGTAGCTCCCCTCTAGTGCTAAAAATAAGCCATTACACACTGAGAAGGGGAACTCCTGAGCTTCAGCCTCTCGGCTCGCTCCAGGACTCCACAATCCCGCCAAGGCCGCTGAAGAAGAGTTCGGGAGCGCCGGGTCTGCCGGCGGACAGAGCCTCCTGCCCCGCAGCGCCGCAAGCGCGAACGCCGAAGGCAAGGCTTGGCGTTTCAGAACGGACAAATGCGCGGCGGCGAGCACAGCCCGCTGTTGGGGTTCACACCCCGGATGAGCTGCGTGTAGCGGACTCCCTCGGACAAGCGTTTTGTCACCGGCTGTGCAACGGCGTCCGCTCTGCGGATACAGCGAGGTGGCTGCTCCGGAAACACGGGCTGCACGAGAAGGTGCTTCAGCCTGCCCGGGGAGGGGAGAAGGAAAACCAACGCCTCGAGCAGGGAGTCGAGCACCTCGCGATGCAAATGGCTGTGGTTCGGTTCGTTTAAAAGTTTATTCCTTTTATCAAATCTCTTCTCAGAGGATTTCACTGTACATATAAGATATGAATAAATTACTCAACAGTAACTTTATTCTGGTCATTCAAATACTCAAAATGGGCTCTGCAAAGTACTAAAACATCCAGGGAGCTAAACTAGAAATCAGATTATTTTAAAACATTCTAAGAAAAGACTTTGTTCATGGGGGTTTGTTTGCTTGTTTTTAACAGGTAACATGGGAGAAAAACAACCTCTTGGAATTTTTCTAAATGGAATAACAAATATTGGCTGTTTTAGCTGCGGTTACAACAAATATAACCCTTAGTGGTGGGAATGTAAATTAAATAACCAGACCAGCCCTCTGTTCCCTTCGGCATCGCACGCTCTGGTGAACAGCAAACTACGTGAGGCCACAGAGATTTGGCTAAAGATACACAGATCTGGCCAGCAAGGCTGCACATGATTTGCAGTCGTATCGCCTAGACTAAATACCTTAAATAAAAGATTTAATTTTAAAAAGTTAAGGCCGGACACGGTCTCCTCTTCCCAGCCAGGAGGGTAAAGTTAACACTTGATTGAAACAGAGTTGACATAAACAAGCTGGGGGGAAAAACAACAACAAAAAAAAATGTACAGTTGGCAGCTTTCATCTGTGTCTGCTCAGACGAAACACTGCTGCTTCACTTGCCGAGCTCACTGCCAGCTGCACTGCACCGTGCAACGCTGGGAATACTCGGTTCAACAAGTCTGGAGAGCAGCCTGGTCCAGCACTGTAGGCCCTGGGTCACGGGGAGGAGGAAAGAGGGAAAAAAAGGCAGAGGAACGTACATACACACATCGACCACGTTTATCCAAAAGCACTCAGCAGCGCCTCGTGCTGGGCGAGAGATCCTCGCTGATTTTTGTGCATTCCACACTCAGGGCGTTTTCATCTCTATTGCAAGCTCTGACCTGTAAAGGAGTTTCCCCTCAGCACGGTTCGAGGCACACAGGCTGGTGGAGCTGAGAACAAAAACACTAACTTAGCCACACTTTAAAAAAAAAAAAACAAAAACCAAAAAACACCAAACCAAAACTAAAATCATTCACATGAGAGGAGCGCTGGATTTACTCAGACATGAGTAAGCAGCCATGAGGACGTCTCAAACAAAAGGACAAAAAAGAAAAAAAAAGCCAAGCTTGCTCTTGAAACTCACTGTCTTTTAGAACAGAAAATTACACTCTCAACGCACAGCGAGTCCAAGAAAGGAGCAAAGTGGGAATTGGAAGTTTATTGAGACCCTGCCTAAGGTTCCAGTGGCGAGGCTACGTCGAAGGAGCAGCCCCCGTACCTACACGACAAAAGCTCCGAGCCGTGCATCATGCACGTTTCCTGCGGCTGCCTTGGGACTGTCCTCAGTCGTACGCAACGGACTTGATTTGAACCTTCCACGTTATCGCTTATAAGGAGGGAGGGGAAAGATTACAGGTGGAGTTTCAGGACCGGTTTGCATTAAACCTTTCTCCCGACAGGCAGGGGAGCGCGGTATCCTCCCACCCACCGAGCAGACCACGTTCTGCACGGGGCCTGGCTGATCTCCAGAAGGCCAGGAGAAGTCTGACACAGTAGGTCACCTGGGACAAGAGCCAAAAAGTGGGACAGAGGTGTTAGAATCCGTATTTGGCTTGAGTCTGACGTCTGCTGAGCTTGTTTTCAGACCATGTGTTTTTCAGTTCCAGCTCTCTTTCCTTCGCCTGCAGAAATTGAGAGGATTAACATCAGCGCTGCTGCTCACTGACTCAGCAGTATTTCACCCTCCTCTACCCTGCTGACGGGGATTACAGAGCACTTCAGCAAGAAGCCTCGTTACAGCAGTTAGCACGATTATCTTGACAGAGGCCTGAACTAATACAGATGCACAAGCATTTCATTCAGGCCGAAACGCAGCTTCTCTTGCGGGACGGTCTCAGCAGCTGCTTACTAACCGCACGGCAGCGGTGCAGAATTAAGACAGGACGCAGAGTCTCGTAACGCACACAACCATGCACGCGCTGGAGCTGGGTGGGAGGAGAGTGTAGCAAAGCAAAAAGCAAGCTCGAAGCTCAGTGCCACGACGCCCTTGGGGCCCAGGCGCTGCTGCCACGAGGCCATTTGGGCCGGCGGCGGCCAGGACGCTCCCGCAGCACGGCCACCTCCGTGCCCGTCAGAGCCGCTGCAGGTCTGACCCGCGGCTCGGGCGCTCCGAGGCAGGGCCAGCCCCTGGTCCCCAGCGGCTGAAAGAGCCGCTCCACCAGCCCTGCCTCACGCTGCCAAGGCGTCAAGCCTTGTAATTCTGCCTGGATGGGTTTCCACGCTAGAGGGAGGCCACTCACCTGATGGATCAGGTATGTGATCTGGTGTTTTCTCCTTTGCTGTCCCGTGGGTTGATCTCCTTTTTTCTAGAAAGCAAAAGCAGATGAACTGTTAAGCCTGGAAAGATACTGACCCAGAGAGCAGAACAAGACAAGAGCTTGCACAACCATTTCAAGAAGCATTTGGGCAGATTCCTTAGGCTGAAGCAGTTCCTGGCTGGTCTTTACCACCTGCATGCTGGGACTATGTTTTAGGAAGCTCTACTGGTCTCTCGTGTATTTATACAACACACCACACAAAGGTCCCTGTCCCCCCACCCTGGTGACCGCACAGCATCTAAGACAGCTCCAGCTGCGGCTGAAAGAGGAACTGAACAGAGGTCTCCAAAATCCCAGCCAGCACTCCTCCCGTCCTGCCCATACCTTGCTGAACGATTTCATGGTCTTCTCCTCTGTTAAGGATTTCGTCAGCCACTGCTGGGCTCCACTCAGCTGATCGTCACCTTTGATATCCACAAAGTTGATCTCTTCCCGCCCTCGATTCCGCTTGCCTTGCAGACGTTTGAACTGAAAGAACAACAGAGACAACGGGAGTTACACACGCACGTCATGCACCGATGCTAACCTGAAACAGTAAAGGTAGTGGGGCCTGAGCCTTCGCTCCCCAAGCATGGGACAAGCCACACCAACAAAGACTTTTCCAACCAGGATTGTTTTTTTTTTTTTCTTTAGAAGAGTTCTGCTTTGCTATAGATCAGAATATCTTAAAACTAGTTTACATGACGGTTATGATCTCATTTTCCTATACAGAAAGGAAAACAGCATTTACTCTTCCTTTCAGTCTTGCTCAGGAGAAGACCCTCGGACTCCTGGGTCTCTCATTTTAAGTGCTAGGGAGGCACCTGAAGTTTTGCTAATACATCCACCTCCCATAACACAGATCCACCTCCAAAGCAGAGAGGTCCCTGGAAGAAGCGAGCATCAGCTGGGCTACTGTACTCTGCAGCACTGACTGGCTCAGCTAACGAGGCTGGCAGCTACTAGATTACATCAACAGTGGGAAAGGATTTTTTAAAACAGGTTTCTGAGCTTTCGAAATAAGTGGGGGATTCACCACTGTGCTAGAGGATGTACCGTGAAGGTATCTGAACAGTAGCTCATCTGCACCTCAGCGAGCAACGTCTTACTCCGTGCACCTTGTCTGCCCTAGATACCCTTTACGAGGACGAGACCGGGCTCGGTGGAAATAACAAACATCACCTACTTATAAAGCAAGCAAACCCATCTGGAGCAGCAGCCCAACAGACCACTGGAAGGACACCGCACGTGCCCGCGACACAGCGCTAGACCCCACGGAACAGCAACCCCGTCCAACTCGGCGTGAAGCACAGGTCGTTCCGGTGGGGCGAGACTGCAGCTGCCAAGAGGGTCCTATGTTCTAGCAGAGCTTAAACGCAAACTCGGCAGCGGGATAGACAGTAAAGTGCCAACCGCTTCGTCATCTATGAAGGAGGAGTCGGTGCTCATCTCCTGCGGCGGTGCCTGGGCTGGTTCCATCTCCTGGTAGTAACCGCTGCTGTAGTAATCCTGTCAGCAAAAGGAAAACCAGTTTGTCACGAGAGCGAAGCAAGATCGATCCTGGAGCAACCATATACAGAGGCCCCAAGACAGAGCACTGGATCTCACACCGTGAGCTGCTGCGTTTTCACCTAGAGGGATTTATTTCACTCGGTCTCCAGGGAGTACAGTATGTTAGACGTGTACCTCCTTGGCTGACTGAAGTAGTCATTAATCACCTCTCATCACTGGCACTACTGAATAGTACAGGGCATTTTTTCAGAGGTACTCAACAACAAATGCTTTGCTGAATTACTAGAAACAACCTGGCTTCAGACACCAGCTCTGGCGAGCCCCAATTCTGCACCCTGACAGCAACAGGGGCAGCTGCACAGGGGCGTTTTAAAATGAGTGCAGCTATTAAACATTTATCCAGCAAAAAGCATCTACGGCTCTCGTGCCAGAGGAATCCTGTTGTGCTAAGTGCTGTGGATCTCTGCTCCTTGTCCCAGCTAGCTCAGACGGGTCAGATTCCCACAAGGCGCAGCCTGCTCCAGTAACTAATTCAGAGCCCCTCGTCCTAGATGCCTTTTCAGAGCAGCACCGTCAAGCTTCACCTCCCGGTCAGTCAACCCACCTGATAATACGCGCCAGCCACGCCAGCCTCGCTGTAGGCAGGGAACTGGCCGTACGGCTGGCTGCCGTAGTCTTCTCCGGGTTTGGGGGCCCAGCTGTGCTGAGCACCGCTGGAGCCCGCGCCCGTCTTGAATTCCAGAGGGGCGTTAGCAGCAGCGTCCTGGAACTGGGGCTCTGTCTCTGTCCCAGGCGGTGGGTCCTCCGACACCACCGTGCCAGAGTACATGTACGCCTCGGCGCCCACGACACTGGGCTCGCTCCTGTCAGACAAGGAGAAGTAGTTCTCTGGCTTGACCTCTTCGTCGCTGTCGTCCTCTTCCTGCGTGATCTGCTTGGTCACCTGCAGGGCAGCGCTCTTCGCAGCAGCTTTGATAGCGGACGGAGAAGGAGTTGTGGGCACCGCTGGCTTGGACAGAGGTTTGGCTTTGGAGGAAGAGGTCGGGGCCTTAGCGGGCTTTGAGTCAGAGGCATTTTCTCCTGCTTTCCTCGAGAAAGCGTAGGGCAAAAGTAACCGATTGGTCTCTTTCACTGTCAAATTTTTGGGTTGAGGAAGCAAAGCGGACAAGCCAGAGCCCTCGCCGCGTCCCTGGTGAGTTTCATGCAGGGCAAATGGTTCACAGAAATAAGAGAAATGAGTGAGACTATTTAGTTTTCCTGACTCCCTGCCAATTATCTCCTCCATTTCTAACAACATTAATGGGTTTCCCATTGCTCAGCACAATCATTTGCTACTTCCAACACGCTGCAGGGCTTTCTTGCGCAAAAGGCCAGTGGGACTTTTAAGGGAAATGTGGTACCTGCAAATATCTGCCAACTTCCCAAATTAATGCCTATTATTCTGAGATTTAACTTTATGAAATTGCCCAAAAAAAGGCACTTGACCCCCCAGGGCATTTCAGGAATTTTTACACACTAAAAGCCACACGTTAATCAGAGTGGCTGATTTACACTAGTGGAAGCCCAAGGTCTGTTACAGTCAAATGCTTCTTTCCTGTGAAACTTGCTTAATCGAATATCCCAGGTATTTACCTGAAGAGTATTTTTCTTCTTTGCTGGTTCATCTTCCTCTGAATCTGACTGAGAAAGAAAAACGGAGCTTAGCGCAACTTCAGGTATTAAAATAGAAAGAAAAAAGCCCACCCACTATGCAATTTATTAATTTTCAGTTTGAACCAGCCAAAGAATCATGGTAACACGGATCTGGATTTATAATCTGCGAAGAGCTGAGCTAAAAAGCAACAGTGGGATGCAGTCAAGCTCTTTTTCAGTCTTGCTGATGTATCTATGTCATGGCAAAGAGAGATAAAAGCCTGCCCTGCTCACTACTATGAGAGATAAATAAACTGTCCACAGTGAAAGCAGGACCACAGTACTTGCCACTATATTTAGAGATAGCTGGGTCTGCCGCGGTCTGGGCAGAGGCAGAAAAATAAGCTGCATTCTGCTGTAAAACCTGAAGCTTTGCAAACAAGTCAGCATCATCTCTTAAAAAAAAAAAAAAATTCGTAAGAGCAATCCATCCACAGCCAAAAAATAATCTCCCACTTGAGCTCATTTATGCAACCTATGGAACAAAAAAAAAGGATTTGCTAACCCAAAATTCCAAATTTTCAAGGTGGCTTTTTAATGCTGCTCTAAAACAGAGTGGGTGGGCAGCAAAACTCAGCTTCTACATATTTGGCTCCTGCCAGAAATTAGCATGTAGAGCCAACAGCTCAAACACTTTTTTTTTTTTAATAAATCACAGGAAAATAAGCCTAAAGCAAGGCAAAGAACACAAGCTGCACAGCATAAGGTCAGTGCGCTCTTTCAAAGTAACAGACAACATTACGTTAATAGAGGGGAAGCGCAGAACCGCACAAAGCAAGAGTGTAAAAATTCACTGCGGGGATTAACAGGGAATTTTTCACAATAACATTGGAGTTGCTAAATATCCATTTAAAACTTGAGTAGAAAGTCTGGTCGTCTCTGGCATCAGAAAAGGCCCTTAACATCTTTATCGTTTTATAGCTTTGCAGAGCACTTTAAAGAGATTACAGGAAACAAGGTCTTCTGCCAGTTTACTGTCTAAATTATAAAACAGGACAAAGACAAAGACCACGCATAAATAAAGGCAAGGCGAGAGTTGCCATAAAGCCCGCGCGTCGCATTTGGGAGAGAGGAGATAAAGCAGGCTGCCCAGGAGCGTCTCCACAGGTGCAAACAAAAGGGACAGGAGGTGTTTTAAGGAGAAAGAGGGAACGAGCGAGGACGTCGGTCACAGGCCAAGGGGCTTTCAGGATTCCCAAACGGGAACTGCTCGGACCAGCTCTGGTTTTAAGGTACTTTTTCTCCCTTCGACATTCACTCACTCGCTTGACACCGACGACCTGCAGTGTTTCTGTTCAAAGCCAACACAGGGGAACACAGAGGAGGAAATAAAGGGGAGGAACAAGACTCCTTTCATTTGAGCTTATTTCAGTAACTGTACAACCAGCGAGGAGGGGGAGATCCCTAACGCTTGCTTTATTATGAAGCGTCTGTTCCAAAGAGCTGCAAGAAAGTGAGTAAGCACAAAGGGGTGTGAGGTAATAGGCTACCCCTCATCCGAGTGCCTAGAGGGGGGACATGGGGGCACACGGCTACGTCCCACTGCCTGGTGCACCTCCGCCGCGTCCGGGAGCCGTGGCACGAGGGGCTCTGGCTCCGGGATTTGCCAAAGCGGGCTGGTTACTGGCGAGCAGCAGAGCGGGGTTCAGGGGCGGCCGGGAAGCCCCCGTCCCCCCCCCAGCTCTCCCCGTGCGCCCGCAGACCGCTCTTCCAGCAAAGCGAGATGCGCCGCCTTCGCCTCAGCCCCCCAGGCCCAGGATGCTGGCAGACCACTATTAATTGACACCGTTTATAAATCTATACAGTCAAACCTCTTGCTCAGCTCCCCGTCCCCATGGCAATGACCCTAAGCGTCGCAGCTCAGCTCCTGCAGCCAGAGGCACTCGCGGCTCGCCAGAACCGGTGACCGAGGCCAGCCGCAGCCGCGCGACCGTCACCTCCACGCTACGACGGTACCGTCCAGAGCGAAAGGGCAGAGGGGAGAGGAGGGAAGCTGGTCAGTGGGGACACCCAGAAAAAAACCAAGGGGGCAAGGACCTGCCTTTCCCTGATCCTGCCACGGGGCTGTCCGGGTAAAGCGCTCGGGAGCCCCGTAAGGCACAGGGCGCTGCAAACACGAAAAAGCA
The DNA here is from genome assembly GCF_030463565.1 of Pelecanus crispus. Classification (NCBI taxonomy): domain Eukaryota; kingdom Metazoa; phylum Chordata; class Aves; order Pelecaniformes; family Pelecanidae; genus Pelecanus; species Pelecanus crispus. Next base: position 4,633,408 of record NC_134664.1, read on the forward strand.
CAAGCTAAGAGGGAAGCGATTCCCTAAAGGTCTGGAGGACGCCCGAAGCCTTTAGATAAACAAGCAATAAGTTGAGAGGAAAATCCATCAATTGCACAGCAAGCAAGAGAAGAGACTTTTCTGGGACAGCCCCACGCAAGGCCACGCAGCCCCACACCATCAACTCGTTAACTGCACTAATAAATGAGGGTGCGGATAATCTGGGTTTGCTGTATTACGATTATAAATAAGGCTTCCAGATCAGTTTAACTCGGCAAAGCGCTGTCGGGTTAGGGCTGGCAGCCGGGACAGACCCGCCCGCAGACGCCCCGAACAGGTTCGGTACCGCGGCGCACTGCGACGGGGGGCGAGGGGGGAGCGGGGCTGCCGGCCCGGGGGGGCTCCTCCCGGGGGGGCTGCCGGCCCGGGGGGGCTCCTCCCGGGGGGGCTCCTCCCGGGGGGGCTGCCGGCCCGGGGGGGCTGCCGGCCCGGGGGGCTCCTCCCGGGGGGCTCCTCCCAGGCCCCCCGCCGGCTGGTTTCATACTCACATCTCCCTTGTGCAGCTCGGGCGCCGCGATTCGCACCGGCTCCGTCCTCTTCTTTGGCTTGGGGAGGCTCAAATCCGCCCCCGCCGCGGGCAGGGCCGCGGGGGCCGGGGGCGGAGGGGCCTGGCTGCGGCTGGCGGCGCTCCGCGGGGGCGGCAGGAGGAGCCCCCCGAGCCGGGGCTGCTCCCCGCCGCCGTCCCCGCCGGCCGCCGGCTCGGGCAGGCTGGCGGCCGCGGCCCGGGCGGGGCTGGGGGCCGGCGGCGGGGCGCTGAAGCCCCCCAGGCCGGGCGGGGGGCCCATGAGGAAGGGAGGGGGCGGCCCGCCGTGCGGCGGGGGCAGCGCCGGGGCTTTGGGGGGCGGCAAGGCGGCGAAGAGCCCGCGGGCCGGCGGCCGCTGGGCTGCGGCGGGAGGCGGAGCGGCGGCTTCCTCCCCCTCGCCCGCGGCCTCCTCCGCATCGCTCTCCTCCTCGCTGCTGGCGTAGGCCACCAGCGACATGGCCCCCCGCGGAGGGCGGCCCTCGGCGGGCAGGAGCCGGTACGCGAGGCCGGGGATCCGCCCTCCCGCCTAGGCCGCGCCGCCGCCGCGCCTTCAGCGCCCGCAGCGGGAAGGGGAGGGCGGGGGTGGGGGCGAGGCTACGCCGCCATGGCGGCCCCACCTCCGCGCAGCGCCAGGGCCGCGGGCGAGGAGCGGCGGCGAGGCGGCCCGGCGCCCAGATAATGGCTGCCGGCAGCCGCCCCCCCGCCGCCGGACTACGGCTCCCGGCGAGCCCCGCGCCGCCCGCCCCCAGCGCGGCACCACGGGAAGGGGGGGCTGCGGGGCCGCGCCGCGGCTGCCGGGGCCCCGCACGGCGGGGGAGCGGGGCGGGAGGGGCGAGGCCCGGCCCGGGAGGGCCCCGGGCAGCGGGGAGGCGCCAGGGGCGAGGCCCGGCCCGGTCAGAGCAGGCCCGGCCCCGGGGCGAGGCCCGGCCCGGCTCGGCGCGGCCTGCTCGGGGCGGTCGCGGGTGAGGGCCGGGGGGCGGCCGGACGGGCCCTGCCCGGGGCTCCCCCCCGCGCTCCGTGGGGCCTCCCGGGGGCCCGCTGCCAGCTCCCGCGGGTGCGCTCCGGCCCCAAGCGCCCCGGGGGCCCCGTTGCCGCCCGGACTACAGCTCCCGGCGCCCCCCGGGCCGGCCCCGCCCCGCCCCGCCCCGCCCGCCAGGCCGCCCGGGCGATCGCCGAGCCGGGGCGCGGAGCGGGGACCACAGCTCCCGGCGTGCCCGGGGCCGGCGGGGCCGCGGCTGCTGTGTCACCGCGGGGCCGGGGCCGGGGCCGGGGGCCGCCCGCTGCCCGCCCAGTGCCGAGGCCGCGCTGCAAGGCTCTGTGCAGCGGGGTGGCGGTGCCTGCCTGCGGGGCCGGGGCCGGGGCTCCCTGCAGCGGGGCGGCTCCTCCAGCGCTTCCCGGCTCCAGGGAGCCGCTCCTGGCCTGCAGGAGGGAGCCGGGCTCCGAGCTCGGGTGCCCAGCACGAAGCCCGAGGCCGCGGTCGGGCCAGGCGCTGCGAGGTGCTGCCATAATTCACGCAGAATCCAGACAGACGAGACGCGTGTCCTGTGCGGCGAGCTCTTCATCGCCTCAAACAGCGTGAAAGCCACCTAATGTGCCCCTTCTCACCCCTCCTGCCCTGTTGGGAAGGGCTGACGAGTATTAAAAATACTAAAAACGGGCGTCGAGGCCCCTGGGAGCGAGAGGGAAGGGTGAACGCACTTTTCGCTAGCTGCGACACTCGCGGGCACGCTTTTTCCCCGCTATTTACACAGCCGAGGCCTGTAAGAGCAAAGCCGAGCGATGCCGGCACGAGGACGCTGAGGAAGAGGAGGGCGCTTCTGCGGCGCGGGGCTGGTTTGGCTCGCCGGAGCTCCCGTCTGCGCCAGCCTTGCTCTGTGGCAGCGCGGAAGCCCCTTCGCTGGGACCGCGGGCTCCCTGCCCGCCAGAACCGGCAAGCCCTCGTCTGGGCCGCGTCGCGCGCGTGCCGCGACGCGCGAGCCCCTTGTCGGGGGGGCCTGAACCCCAAAGGTTGTCGCAGAGGTCTTCAAGCCCCTTTATTTTGCAACTTTGCCCACCCGCCTTCCAAATCTAATGGCAACCAAAATGGAGAGGAGCCACAGTGTGATGGAAATGGGGAATTTTTTGCAGATCAGACCCCCGGTGCCATCGTTTCCCCAGCAAAGCTCCCCTTGGGCCGAAATCCTTGGGGCCTGTTGGGATCTCCCCAGCAGGTTTTTTTTTCACTCCTTCATAAATGTCTGGGTCTCTTGAAAAGCAAAATCGGCGAGTCCCCGAGAGGCACTGAGCGAGCAGGTTGAACCACCCAAGCCTCCATGCGAGGCAGTCCTCGTCCTCTGCGGGGGAAAACCACCAGTAACGCCGGCAGAGACAGGAGGGACCGCGTTCAAACAAGGTCCTGCTCTCGCTGCGCGGAAGGAGGGAGAAACCTTTGTTTCCCTCGCCCTTTGTCCGTCTTTTCTGTTTAAGCTGGAGATTCCTCAGGCCTGGGTCTCTCACCCCTGGGCAGTGGGGTCCTGCTTTCCGCTGCGATCCCTCTGATTATTTATTTGCGTTACTTTCTGGCTCGTCAGGAGAGATCAAGCCAAGGAAAGCACACGGGGGATGGAAAGAAAAGAGTCCAGCCCAGGAACCCCGACTGCCGGGTCACCGTGGAGGTTCTGGTCTTGCAAACAGCTTAATCTGTGCTTCCTTCAGTCTCGGGTGTTTGGCCGGGGCAGGCCCGCGCCCGTCGCGCCCGGGCGGACCCAGCTCGGCCCGGCACGATGTCCCTGCCGGCGCCCGAGCCCCGTCACGCTGGCGAGGAAATCCCCAGCACCCAGAGCTTCGCCCGTTTTAGTCTGAAGCTGGGGCACGTTTAGCGGCAGCGCTGGGGGTGGAAGGAGGCCGAGGTGGCGATTTACTCATCTGGTGACTTAGCCACCCCTAGCCCCCGCGCCGAGCCGGGCTGGGCGGCCCGAGCCTCCGAGCCGGGCACGCAAACATTTTCCTACGTGCTTAATTTTGCGCGCCGTGAGTAATCTCGGTGCCTCCGGCCCAAGCTGTGCAGAACAGCGTATTTCTGGAGAAAAATGTTTTTCTGCTTTAGTTGAAGGGGGCAGCTCGCCCGAGGCGGCCTGCCGCTACGCACGACATGCTCCCAGCTCTATTTTCTTTCTTTTTAAGGGCTGGCCTCCCTCTCCGCAGCGGGCTCGGCTGCAGCCAGGATGCGGACTTTCGGGGACGCCGCTGCCCTGCTTTCAGCCGGGTTTTGCGCGGGTTTTGCACGGGTTTTGCGCCGTTTTGCACGGGTTTTGCGCCGTTTTGCGCAGGTTTTGCGCCGTTTTGCACGGGTTTTGCGCGGGTTTTGCGCCGTTTTGTGCCGTTTTGCACGGGTTTTGCGCGGGTTTTGCGCCGTTTTGCGCGGGTTTTGCACGGGTTTGCGCGGTTTTGCGCCGTTTCACACCGCACCCCTCCGTTCCCGGCGCCGAGCCCACGGCTGGGCCCCCCGCCACGTCGCGGGCTGTGTCCTTGTCTGTCGCGACACATCCACGGGTGTTCCCCACGACGGAGCTGCACGCGCTCCCCCGCCCCGCTCCAGACCCCCAAGGCCACCTGCGGCTGGATTTTTTTTTTATTATTATTATTATTATTAATTGGGGTTTGGGTCGCTTTTTTCCTTTCTCTCTCCTCCCGGCAGCCCGCAGGCGTGGCGGCCCCTGCAGCCGGGCTTGGCGCAGGGGGCGCGGCCGGGACCCCCCTGCCCGGGCACCCGGGGGGGGGGGGGGGGGGGTCCGCGTGCAAGGCAGCGCTGCCGAGCCGCCGAGCGCATCCACCGGGAGGAGGAGGAGGAGGAGGAGGAGGAGGAAGGGGGGGGTGGCGGAGGGAGGGAGCAATTGAATTTCAAACACAAACAACCGCATGGGGCACGGACCCACCGCCGCCGCGCCGCGCCGCTCCTAGCACCGGGGCCGCCGCCGCCCCCCGCCCCGGGCTCTCGGCCGGGCCCGCCGCGCTGGGGGGCAGGAGCCGCCGCTGCTTCCATTCCTCCCCCCCAACACCTTTTTTTTTTTTTTTTTTTTTTCTTCTTCTTTCTCCCCTCTTTGCTAATCCTTGCCTCGCCGGGTTTTGCCTCCCAAACTTCATCCGGAGCCCCCCCTCCCCTCCCTCTCCCCCGCCCGCCCCCCCCGTTCCCGGGAGGAGCCGCCAGCAAAGATGTCCCGGTCCAACCGGCAGAAGGAATACAAATGCGGGGACCTGGTCTTTGCCAAGATGAAGGGTTACCCGCACTGGCCTGCCCGGGTAAGGAACCGGGGAGGGAGGGCGGCGGGGGGAGGCGATGGGACCCCCCGCGCCCCCCGGTCGCTCCCCGTTGCATAACGCGGGCGGCCGCACGCCGCAGCCGGGGTCCCGGGGCCGGGGCCGCACCGGGCTCCGGCTTCCCCGGTGCAGCGGCGGGGGGGGCCGCCGGTTTTCGGCTGGATCCAACTTTACCGGCACCTTATGTAAGGCCGGGCCTGGGCCCCGCTCGCCGGGCCGGAAAAGTTGGGGGTTATTCGGTACCGGGGGGGGGGGGGGGGAGGGAGCGCTTTCTGGTCATTTTGTTGGGTTTTTGCGGGGATTTAATGTATTGCAAACAACGTCCCGGGCTCCCCCCGGGCCCCTTTTGTGCTATTTCCCTCCGGCGTGGGGAAGAAACAGGTGGGGGGGGTCACGGGTGGGGGGTGACCCCCCCGCCCCGGGGTGCCCCTGCTCGCCCCCGTCCCCGCTGCAGGAGCCACGGGGCAGGCCGAGCCCCCCGCCCCGGGCCGAGGGATGAAGCGGTGACCTGGGCCGCATCCCGCGCCGGAGCACGAGGCCCGCGCCCCCTCCCCGGCTGACCCCCCTGGCACGGCCCAGCGGGTCTGGGGGGGGTCCCGTTGCTGCGTGGGGCCACACCACGGCCCCCCCCACCGCCACGCTCCGGCCCCCCGCTCCACCGGGGCACCGGCAGCCGGACCCCCGCGAGGCGTCGGGGAGGCGGCACGTCGCTCCCGCTCCGTGCGCTCGCTGCTCCGCTTCACCGGTGATTTGGGGTGGACTGGGAGGAGGGGGGGGCTTAGCCAACCCCCCCATCCCCCTGGCTTCGCCGGCGGGTCCCCGAGCGTGTCCCCCGGCTCCGCGTGGCCTTACCTCTCGCCGGGGCCCCGGGTGCCAAATAGGTGCCAGCGCTCGCCGGGAGTTTGGCTTTGGAAAATCGATATAATTACCGAGGACTTAGGACAGAGTGGGGGGGAGGACGCGACACGACGCTCGCGGGAAGGGCGAGGGCGTCGAGGTGGGGTGCCCGGCCCGGTGTGCGCCGGACGCGGTGCCTCCGCCTGGCTGGCTCGCACCGGAGCGGCGGTCCTGGGCGCTGGGCGGGTGCGGGGGGGTCCCTGAGCATCTGGGGGGGTCGGTGCCATGCGCCTGCCTCCTGCCCCTGGGATAAAGCACCTTGGCCACGCGCGCCGAGAGCCATCGGGGCCCGATCCTTCCCCGGGCAGGCCGGGGGGGCCGAGCGGTGCCTCGGCCGGGCGGCCGTGGGGAAGCTCTGGCTACAGAATACGTCGCTGGTTATTTTTAAGCGCTTGATGATGCAGTTTAAAATTTCCTTGGAGTGTCCCGTCCGTCCCCCCCACCCCGACCGGCCTTGCTGCACAGGGAGCTGGGCCGCTTGCAAGCCCCAAATTAAACTGAAGCGGGGAGGAATCGCACAGCGCAGCGAGTTTTAAAGGCCGAGGATCCCCCCCCCCCCCCGCCATCCCCTCCTCGGGTTTGAATAACTTTTGTTTGGTTTGTAGGGTTCTGGCGGGGAGGCCGGGGAGGGGGTGGGGAGGCGTTCGGATTTGGCACTGGCCTCCCAACGCGCATTTGAAAGCGGCTTTGCGAGGAGGAGCCAGAGGGATCCCTGGGAGCCCGGCGCCCGCTTCCACCACCGCGTCCCTTTGCGGGGAGGGGGAGGGAGCGATGCTCCCCTGGCCCCCGGCGCGGACCCCCCGCTTCGGCCTCCTTTCCCCGTTGCGTCCCAGCAGGGCTTGGCCCCCGTTCCCAAAAAGCCCCTCTGACGGGTGCCCCCGCGCCCCGTCGCTGCGGGGCCGGGGGGTGAAGCCGGGTCGGGGCTCACGCAGCCTCGTGCCAGGCTGAGCTCCCGGAGACCGAATTAGCGCCTGCGTACGCTGCGCGGGGCCAGGCCCGCTCGGGTTTCACGCCGCGCTCGGCTCCCAGCGGCCGCTTTCGTTGCCACCATCATGGCAGGAGCGTTCTGGGGCCGCTCGGGCGCGCGGGCAGCAGTTTCCCCGCTCCGGGAGCAGCGGGAGGTGGGGGCAGGCTGCCCTCCCCGAGCCCGGGGGGATGCCGGTTGGGCAGGGGGGTTTTGGGGGGCTGCTCTGCAGAAGGGGCCGAGCCCCCCTGGCCTCCCGCCGGTGACTAATCCTGTCCCGGGCTGGGGTGAAGCAGGCAGGGTTTGCCCATGACTAATCGGGTGCCGTGTTGAAATGTTACCCGGCCGCACGTGGCGTTCGCTGGGATATTTGTTTCCAGCCAGGTGTGGCTGGAGCAGAAAGAAACGGCGAGGGAAGGCACGGAGAGGGGAGAGCTGGAGGCACGGCGGGGAGGTGGGGGTTATTCCATGGCCGTGCTCCGGGGACGGCGCTCACGTGGGGTCCCCACCACCCGGACCTTCGCCTGCCCGTCGGTGCTTGCCTTTGGATCCGCAGCCCTTCTTCCTCGCAGCCCACGACGTACAGCCCGCCGGCAGCGGGAGCGCGGCGGGGACCGGGGCACCGCGCCGGGGGTCCCAGCACTGCTGGCATCCCCCTCCCTGAGCATCCCCTGTCCCCGTCACCGGGCAGAGGGCTCCTCACTGCTGGGCTGGACCCGGCCGGCCGTACGCTTTGCCGCTCTTTGGAGAAGGAATGGGGTAGTTTGCTGCCGGCGGTGTGGGGCCAGGGCTGCCCGGTGCTGGGAGAAGCTCGGTGCCACGGGGCTCTGCCCCGGCGTGGAGCCGCCGGGGCCAGGCGAGCTCGGTGCCCAGCCCGGGCACTGGGACGGGGCCGCAGCGATGTCCCCTGGGCTGGAGACGGCCCTGAGCGGACGCAACGCTGTGGCCGCAGGGCTTGGGGGTGCCTCAGGCCCCCAGCCCGGCTGCATGTGCCCCCCGTGCCTTTTCAGCTGTGTGTGACCCATGTGAATTAATTCCATTAATTCCCCCTTCCTGGCAGCCAGCTCCCGACTGCCAGCCTTCGTCCAGCGGTGGGGAAACTGAGGCAGGGGGTGGGTTGCTCCCAGCACCTTGGTGCTGTTGGGGTCCCCCAGGGCCAACGCAGCGGGGGCTGCTCCCAGCCTTGCTCCGCTCGCGCTCCGAGGACCAGTTGCAAAGGTCAAGTGCAGAGGTCGGGGGCAGAGTCCGCACCGAGGTGCGTGCCCGTCCCTCCCCTGCCACGCTCCAGAGCCTGCCCTCCCGGGGAGCCCATCCCAGCCTCTTGTTTTCAGAGCCCCCCCAGCCCCGTGGTCCGCAGGTCCCCGGGCAAGGATGGGCTGGCGACACTGGTGCCATTTGCAGAAGCTGGCGGGGCAACGGCGACGGGCGCACGCGTACTTTAACCCGGCACCCTTTAACCCTCCCCCCTTGCCGCCTTTCCGGCAAGCGACAGGGATGGACAAACAGACATCGGACAAACAGATGGCAGTGCCTCGAGCACAGGGTGACCATCACGGGGCAGTCTGGCAGTTGGGTGGGCTGCAAGCCCCTCGCCAGCGGGGTGAGGGGTTCCCAAACAGCCCCAGCCCCTTCCCAGCCCTCCCGCGAGAGCGAAGCCCTCGTGGCTGTGCTCGCTCCCGGGGACGGCGCGCTTTGGGCAGCGTGAGGCCCCCCCGGGGTTTTCGGAAGGGTTCGCACCCCCAGCGCCCACCCGTGCTATCGGCGTCCCTGCCGGGGTATCTTGCCCGCCTCCCCGTATCTCGCCACGCCGCGGCTTCCCTGCCTGCCCCCGCAGATAGCGATGCAGCATCCTTTGGGGACGGAGCCTGGGGTGGAGAAGGGGCAGATAAGGGGCTGTTGGTGGCGGGGACGGGCTGGGTGGTGGATCCCGGCTGCCGCGTGGATCGGCTGTGGGGGAGGCGCGCGCTTTCCCCAGTGCTGGGCCCACCGCTGCACATTCCTCGGCCACGCCGTGACCTTGGCCAAGGGTGGTTCCTGGCATGGGGACAGGCAGCGGTGGGCTCGGGGACCACGGTGCCCGCGACGCCGCGTGCTCCGCCTTTTCTTGGGGAAGGAGGTTTTAAAACTGGCCGGGGGTGGCAGCTGCGGTGGGCTAGGGGCTGCGGGTGGGCAGGGGTCCCGCCGGGGCGTGGTGGCCAGTGCAAGGGCGAGACCGACCTTTGCACCACCGGGAACTGTGCCCGCTTGCCCGTCCCTGCTCCTGAAATGCCTCCGTGTAGCGGGGGGAGCAGGGGGCTTCAGGGCAGGACAGCCGTGCCAGGAGCCCCGGGGCGCTGGGTGGAAGCACGTCACCGATCCCAAAACACGCCCTGGATCTGGGAAGACGGATGCAGGAGGACAGCCCGGATGCCCCAAACCGCATTTGGTCAGTGGGGATGGCGTGGAGGCGCATCCCGCCCTGGTCCAGCTCCAGCTCTCCGGGAGTGGGGGCCGTGTGCGGGACATCACACCAACTGCCCACCGCGTCCCCGTGCCTGCACGGAGCCCCTTGCCGGCATCCCAGCCCGCCCGGCTGCCCCTGGGGCCGTGCCGGCATTGCCACCCAGCGCAATGGCATGCCTTAGTTCCTGGATGTCAGGGAATAAAGCTGCACGCTATTCCCAGGTCTGGGAATGAAACCGGGAGAAAGCCTTGGCCAGGTTGGCTCTTGAGCGCTGCATTCAGGATGGGTCAGTGACATGCCGGGAGGAAGGTGGGAAAAAAAAACCCCGGTGGCAGGCCTGCTGCCGGCACCCCGGCTCCACGCTGGCCGGGCCGGCTGGGGAAACTGAGGCTCGGCGAGGCGGGGGGTCGGCGGTGACTTAGCACAGGTCGTGCCGTGAGTCAGCAGGGCGCTGGGAATGGGACCCAGCACCCCGGCCGCCGGCGCTGGCACCTCCCTGCCCGGCGACGCGCTGGTGCCCACCCCGAGACCCCTGCCCGCATCCTCCCTCGGCTCCTTCCACCTCCCTTTGAGGCTTTCTCCGGGAATTTATGGCTGCACTCCTCGCGCTGGCTGGAGCCGGCGGGGGGGGGGGTATTTTTAGACGCTATAAAAAGCAGCCGGAGTCGCTTTCGCTCTATTCCCGCTTGGCACCTTGGGAATATTCACGCTCGGTGAAACGGCACCTGCTGGCGGGGTCAGCACCGGCTGCTCGCAGACCTCCATGGTCCTCACCGTGCCGTCCCCGTGGCTGCTGACCCCCGTTTCGGTTGGGGGTCCCAGCAGCAGGATGGCGTCACTGGGCACCCCGACACCTCCCGGCTTTTCCCCCCCCACATCCCCACGCCCTGACCCAGGGCTGGAGGCGATGCTTCTGGCTTCACCGGCGCCGCCGGCACGCCTCGCGCAAATTTGCTGAGCTAAATATGTCTGAGCCAGTCTAGACAAGAGCTTACGGCGGCTGCTCCTCCGCCGTCCCCACGGGGTGGGAGAAGGGGAGCCCCCGCTGACCGGCACCGGTGGGCACAGCCCCGTGTTTTATTAACTGCTGTTCTTGCCGCGGTGTTGCTGGCCGGTGGGTGAATTCCCTAGCAATAACGTTTTCCCCCCTCCCTGGGCTGCGTTGGTCAGTCGGACGCGGCGTGCCCAACGCCCGTGTCCCAGCGGTGGGTGATGTCCCGGTGTCGGGCAGCCAGGGCTCTCCCCTCCCCGATTCTCACCCCGTCCTTTGTGTCGCACAGATTGACGAGATGCCGGAAGCTGCGGTAAAATCCTCCTCCAATAAATACCAAGTCTTCTTCTTTGGGACCCACGAAACGTGAGTGGGGCCCCGGCGCGTGCGGGAGATGGGGCCGAGGGGGCACTGAGGGATCGACCCCGGGGGTTTTGGGGAGAGGCGAGACCCCCCGCCTGCCATCTCTCACTGCTCCCCCCCCCGAGCAGGGCATTCCTGGGGCCCAAAGACCTCTTCCCCTATGAAGAATGCAAGGAGAAGTTTGGGAAACCCAACAAACGGAAAGGGTTCAGCGAAGGTTTGTGGGAGATCGAGAACAACCCCACCGTCAAAGCCTCCGGTTACCAGGTGGGTCGCGAGCCGGGGGGGGTCCCCAGCACCTCGCGTCCCCCTCCGGCTGCCTCCTTCCGTCCCGTTCCCCTTTCCTGGGTCCCCCTCTGTGACTCCCCGGTGTCCCCTCCAGCCCACCCAGAAGAAGACCTGCCCTGAGGACGCCGAGCCGGAGCGGGAGCCGGAGGGTGACGGGGAGAAGAAGGGCAATGCGGAGGGCAGCAGCGACGAGGAGGGAAAGCTGGTGATTGACGAGCAGTCCAAGGAGAAGAACGAGAAAGCTGGGATCAAGAGGAAAGCGGAAGATGCTTTGGAGGTAGGGGATCGTCGGGGACGGGGACACGGGCGAGGGGGGGTGCGGGGCTGGGCTGAGCCGAGCTCCTCCCCCGCCCAGGACTCCCCCAAACGCACCAAGGAGGCAGAGGGGCAGGAAGGGGAGAAGAAGGTAGACAACGAAGAGGCCCCCAAGGAGGAGCCGAAACCCAACCCAGCCGAAGGGGAGAAGGAGAAGAACAGCGACGCCGCCGGCGTGCCAGACGCCAACGAAGCCAAGCAGGAGCCCAAGGAGAAGGCGGGCGCGGAGGAGGTCAGAGACCACAAGGAGAGGTGAGGGTGGTGCGGTGACCCCCGTCCCCAACAGCCGGGCTCCTCCCTGCACGGGGGGGATCGTCCCCGGCGGCGCGGAGAGGGGGGTCCCAGCGCTGCGGGGTCCATGACCGCGTGCCCGGGTCTCTTCTTGGCTCCCGCAGCCTGTAGCGGCCTCCCCCGTGAGCTGATCTTCCCGCCTGCCCCTTCCCCGCTGGGCTCCCTGGGTGCCGCCCCATCTCGCCCTTGTCGGCTCGTCGCGTCCGCAGCTCCGGACAAGAGAAACAAACCGAAAATGAAATTTTAAAAAGAGAGAGAGAGAGAGAGAGAAATGAAGAGAAACCCAGTAACACAAACCCCTGAACCGACCCGCATCTCCTGGCCCTGCCGTCGCGGGGCGCATGCTTTGTATTAGTGATTTCTAGGGGGCTGATCAGTTGATTTGAAATAAAAGCGATTCATGTCTTTTTAAAGCGCTTCCACTGGCGTCTCCGTGCCCCGGGCTCGGCCCCTTCCCACCGTGCTGGCGATTTCGGGCCCCTTCGGGCTGCCCTGGCCCCGCAGCGTGGAGGGCGGCTGCCGGAGGGGCTCGGGCGTCCCCCGGCACCGTGGGTTTGTTTTCTCAGCGCTGGAGATGGACCAGAAGGAAACGCAGAAAGGGACCGGAGCAACAACCTGCAGGGTGTTCACGGGGAGAGAAGCGCTTGAAAGAGGGAAAGAGGCGGGGGAGGTTTGCAGAGGAGGGGTGTTTAATAAAGCAGACAAATACAATTGTGCCTGGAGGGAGCGGGGCGCAGGCCGGCAGAAGGGGCCGTTTGAGCCGGGGCTGTTCGCGCTGAGCCGCCGCCGCGTCCCTGCGGCCGGACGGGCTCGGGGAGCAGCGGGGACCCCCCGCGCCCCGGGCCGGGCAGCGCCCTTGCCCCCAGGCTCGGCCCCGGCGGCGGGCGGCGGCTCCCGCAGCAGAAAATGGAGGCCGGGCCGGGCGCCAGCCCCGCCGCGGGACTACAGCTCCCAGCTGCCCGGGCCGGGCCGGCCGCGGGGAACTCCCCCGAGGGGAGCCGCGGGCCGAGGCCGTAGCGGGGCCGTGAGGAGCCGGGGGCCGCCCCGCAGCTCGGCCCCGCCGGCCCGGCCCGGCTCCCCGGGGCCGCCCCGCACACCGGGGGCGGCGGAACTACAGCTCCCGGCGTGCCCCGGGGCTCCCGGCGGCCCCGAGCGCCCCCGCGCCTCCCGGGATGCACCGGGGCGCTGCGGACTACGGCTCCCGGCGTGCACCGCGCCGCGCCGCCCCGCCCCCCCGCGGCAGGCGCGGAGAGGCCGGAGGTGAGCGGGGGGGCTCGGCCGGGGCCTGGGTCCCCTTTTGGGGGCGGGGGGGGGGGCTCTGCCGGGGCCTGGGACCCCTTTGGGGTTGGGGGGGGCTCTGCCGGGCCCCTGGGACCCCTTGTGGGGTTGGGGGGGCTCTGCCGGGCCCTGGGTCCCCTTTGGGGTTGGGGGGGGGCTCTGCCGGGCCCCTGGGACCCCTTGTGGGGGGGGCTCTGCCGGGCCCTGGGTCCCCTTTGGGGTTGGGGGGGGCTCTGCTGGGCCCCTGGGACCCCTTTGGGGTTGGGGGGGGCTCTGCCGGGCCCCTGGGACCCCTTGTGGGGGGGGCTCTGCCGGGCCCTGGGTCCCCTTTGGGGTTGGGGGGGGCTCTGCCGGGGCCCTGGGACCCCTTTGGGGTTGGGGGGGGCTCTGCCGGGCCCTGGGTCCCCTTTGGGGTTGGGGGGGGCTCTGCCGGGCCCCTGGGACCCCTTTGGGGTTGGGGGGGGCTCTGCCGGGCCCCTGGGACCCCTTGTGGGGGGGGCTCTGCCGGGCCCTGGGTCCCCTTTGGGGTTGGGGGGGGCTCTGCCGGGGCCCTGGGACCCCTTGTGGGGTTGGGGGGGGCTCTGCCGGGGCCCTGGGACCCCTTGTGGGGTTGGGGGGGGGCTCTGCCGGGGCCCTGGGACCCCTTTGGGGTTGGGGGGGGCTCTGCCGGGCCCCTGGGACCCCTTGTGGGGGGGGCTCTGCCGGGGCCTGGGTCCCCTTGGGGGGTTGGGGGGGGGCTCTGCCAGGGCCTGGGTCCCCTTTGGGGTTGGGGGGGGGCTCTGCCGGGGCCGTGGGTCCCCTTGTGGGGGGGGGGGGGGCTCTGCTGGGGCCCTAGGACCCCTTTGGGTTTGGGGGGGGCTCTGCCGGGCCCATGGGTCCCCTTTTTTTTGGGAGGAGCTCTCCCGGATGCCTTGGTCCCCTCTGGGGGGGGGCTCTCCCGGACACCTGGCTGCCCCCGCGCCCCCGGCACGTCACCCCGGGGAGCACGAGCGGGGCCCTGCCAGGCCCCCCTGACCCCCAGCCCCCCAGCACCATGCGCCTCTCGGCCCTGCTGTGCGCGGGGCGGCTGCGGCTGCCCCCCGGTTACCGGCACGGCACGTGGCGCCCCGACACCGCCGCTGCCCAGCGCCGCAACCCCCCGGGGCTGCGCCGCCGCAAGATCTTCGTGGAGCCCATCGCCTGGGAGGACTGGAAGGTGTTTCGGGGGGACACGGTGAGTCTCCCCCCTCCCCAGGGCCCCCCCCGGCACGGCAGCCGGGTTGGGGGAGCCCCCCTGACCCCCTCCCTCTGCCGCAGGTCCAGGTCCTCGCCGGGAAGGATGCAGGGAAGCAGGCGATGGTCACCCAGGTCGTGCGAGCCCGCAACTGGGTGGTGGTGGAAGGGCTGAACACGGTGAGGCCGGAGCCGGCGCGGGGGCCGCCGTGACAGGGCCCGGGGGGCCGCGCGGGCTGTCGGTGACCCCCCCCGTCCCGCCGCAGCACTACCGCTACGTCAACCGAACTGCCAAGTACGCCGGGACCTACATCGCCAGCGAGGCGCCGCTGCTGCTCAGCCAGATCTCCCTGGTAGACCCCGAGGACCGGTAACGGCTGCGGCGCGGGGCAAGGGGACCCCACCACGGCCCCCCCCTGGAGTTCTGCCCCCCAAAACACTCTCTCCTGGCAGGAAGCCGACAGAGGTAGAATGGCGGTACACGGAGGAGGGCGAGCGGGTCCGCGTCTCCCTGCGCAGTGGCCGGATCATCCCCTTGCCCCTGCGGCAGCGCCGGGATGGCATCGTCCCCGAGCAGTGGATTGGTGAGCGGGGACGGGGGATGGCTGCTGGCCCCCGGGGGGAAGGCGGACCCCCCGAGGGACTCAGCGCCATCCCTTCGGCTGCTTGCAGATGGCCCGAAGGACACAGCGGTGGAGGATGCACTGGACAAGACGTACGTGCCGTCCCTGAAGACCTTTGAGGAGGAGATCATGGATGCCATGGGGATCGTGGAGACGCGCAGGGCCAAGAAATCCTACTGGTATTAACTGGTGGGGGACGGGACACGGGCGGGGAACCAGAATCCCCCCCCAGAGCCGGGGTCTATCCCCTGGGCTGGGGTCTGCAATAAAGACACCTCTCTATTTTCCCTGCTTGTGGCGTGTGATGCTTTCAGCGCAGCCCCTGGCAGCCCCCAACTCGCTCGCACTGAGCCCTGGGCCGTACAAATCCCGGTTTTATTGTGGTTCGCGCCCAGCACGGGGAGCCAGGGGCGTCTGCCCCTTTCTGGGGGGCTCTGCCCCCACTGTGTCCTCGTCCTCGCTGCTGTCCTCGTCCAGGCCTGACAGCGCCGCGCCCAGGGGGGTCCGTGCGGCCACCAGCACCAGGTTGCGTGGGGAGAACCAGGGGTCGAAGAGGGGGACGAGGGCGCACTGGAAGCCTGCGGGGAGAGGGGGGGTCGGTACCAGCAGCACCGCCGCCCCCTCCCTGCTGCCGCCCCGGCACCCACCTTGCTCCCGCAGGTAGAGCAGGCGGTCGAGGAGGATGAGGGTCTCCACCAGCGGTGCCAGCAGCAGGGTGAGGCTGAAGAAAGCCACCACCTTGTGCTGCTGCTGCAGCATGGCCCCGACAGCCTCCGAGTCGAGCGGGACGGCGGCCGGATCCAGCCCCACGCGGGGCAGCCCCAGGCGGGCGTACCTGCGGGGTAACGTCACGCAGGGGGCGAAGAGGGGGGACGGAAAGGGGTGTCCGCCCCCCTCCAAACTCACTGGGGGAAGCTGAGGGCGTGCGCCTTCTTCACCGTCTGCACCCCCGGGCGCTTCTTGCTGGGGTCGGCTGCCCGGATGAGGGTCTCGAGGACGGCGCGGTAGCAGTGGGCGCGCAGGCAGCTGCTCTCCTCGTCCAACCGCCCCACGTACTCCTCCAGCGCGTGGCAGGCGGCTTCCCGTGCCCGGTAAGAGAGCTCGTGGCCCGGTAACCCGGCTACCCAGGCGCTCAGCGGGTAGCCCATGGGGCAACCGGGGGGCTGCGGCGCGGTGGAGAGCTTCATGTAGCAGCAGGCCACCGAGGCGACGGCCGCCACGGCGGGGCTGCGGGCGAAGTGGCGCAGCAGGGCGGGGCTGAGGTCCCCGCAGGCGTGCAGCCCCGTCACCAGCACCTGCTCCCCGCCCTCAGACCCCCCCGGGCCCCCCAGCGGGTTCCTGGCAGCGGGGCCTGGCCCCGGGGGGTCGTGGGGCAGCAGGAATTCCCCCCAGGGAGCCCGGGGGTCCAGGCGGCCGGCTACGTGGCGCGGGCCCCGGGGGGTGAGAGGAGATGAGAGGCGGTGGGGGGGATTGCGGCGGTGCCGGGGGGGGCCGCTCGTTTCCTGGCACCCCCGTTTTCCCCAGCTCCCGCAGCAGCTCCCGGTCGAAGTGCTCTGCCATGCCGGCCAGGCGGCCGTCGCCCTCCACCGCCGTGACGGACAAGCCAAGGCCAAAAGCCAGGAAGCGCGAGAGGTGGCCCTGGTCGGGGGGCACACGCGCTCAGCTGGGGGGGCACGTGTCCCCCCGGGGCCTCCCGTCGCTCCCTGCTCCTACCTGCCCCGCTCCGACATCCACCACGCGGTCGCAGCCGGTGGCCTGGCTCAGCCGCTGCAGCAGCTGCGGGGGAGAGGAAGGGGCCGGTTCGTGGGGGGCTCGGGGCGGGGGCGTAGGGGGTGCGGGGGGTGGGGGGCACCCACCTTCCCCATGCGCCAGATCTCGTGCTGCTTTTTGGGCTTGACGTGGCGGCAGAGCAGGGGGTGCAGGCGGCTGCTCTGGCAGGGGGGGCGCGGGGTCCCCCCCGGGCACCCCCGGGGGAAGGCGAGGGCCCGGGCGGCGGCGGCGAAGGCCAGGAGGGAGAGGGGCCAGGCGGCTCCCGGCCCCCCCCGGCCCCCCAGGAGCCCGGCCAGCTGCGGGGGGGCGGCGGCGGCCAGGGCGGCCTGCCAGGGCGGGGGGAGCTGCGCCCACAGCCCCTCGGCGAAGAAATCCTGCGGGGAGGGGGGGTCAGCAGGGGCGGGGGCGCGGGGGCCGGGGCGGGGCGGGGGCACTCACGATGACGGAGGCGTCGAGCAGGGGCCGGTACAGCGTCAGGAGGCGGACGATGTCGGCCGCGTGCTGCCGCTCCCGCTGCAGGGCAGGCTGCGGGGGGGCCGCCATGGCGGCGCCTGGGGGCGGCGGGGGGGCTGTCAGCCCTGGGGCTCTGACGTCATTCTGACACGCGTCCCCTGGGGCTCTGACATCACCCTGGCTGCGTCCCCTGGGGCTCTGATGTCACCCCTCTCCTCTGGCTGTGACCTCACAGGGCTGTCACACCACGGGGCCATGACGTCTCTCAGTGCCCGTGACATCAGCAGGCTGTGACATCACCCAAGGATGCCATTCCCCCTCCCACAGCCACGATGTCACCGGGCTGCGACATCACCCAGCGAGGCGCCCCCTGCAGCCATGACATCACCGGGTCATGCCATCACCCCGGGATGCAATTCGCCCTCCCGCAGCCGTGATGTCACCGGGCCGTGACATCACCCAGTGTGGCGCCCCCTGCGGCCATGACGTCACCAGGCAGCTCGGGCAACCCTCCCGACGCCCACCCGCTGGGCAGCGCCGACGAGCTGTGACGTCGCGCCGGGCCCTGCCATCCCTCTGACGTCACCCGAGACGTCAGCGCCGCCCCGCCGGCGGGCCCGAGCGGCCCCGCGCGCCACTCACCGCCCGGCCCCGCCGCGTTCCCGCCGCAGCGTTGCGCATGCGCAGGCGGCCGCGCGGCGCCCAGAGAGCACGCGCGGGGGCCGGGGCCAACCGCCGGGGCGCAGGCGCATTGCGTCACTACCGCCCGGCGCCGGCCGCGCGCATGCGCGCTAGCGGCGAGAGCCGCTCCGCGCCGGCCACGCGCCGCTCCGCCGCCGGAGGCAGCTTCCGGTTCCGGGGCGCGGAGGTGAGGGGGCGGTGGGGCCGCAGCGGGGGGCACGGCGGCAGGGCTGCGCCGGGCCGGGGTCTTGCGGGGCCCTGCGGGGCCCGGCGCTGGCGGGACACCGGCGCTGAGCAGCCTCTCCCCGCCGCAGGCAGGACCGGCCCCCCTCGCCGCCGGGGCCCGCCATGGCGGATTTGATCCTCAACGTGGATTTCGCTCCTTGCAAGCGCCCCAGGAAGAAGGAGACCGGTAACCAAAAGCACAAGAACTTCCTGCGGCGGCGGCGGGCGCTGGAGCGGCGGGCGCCGAAGCAGGCGGCGGTGCCGAAGCAGGCGGCGGTGCCGAAGCAGGCGGCCGTACCGAAGCAGGCGGCGGTGCCGAAGCAGGCGGCCGTACCGAAGCAGGCGGCCGTGCCGAAGCAGGCGCAGCCGCCCGGGAGGGGCTCCCAGAAGCAGCCGGACCCCAGCGGCAGGAGGGGCAAGAAGCAGGGGGCGGCGGACGCGGCCGGGAAGGGCCCGGAGAAGCCGAGCTCCCGCCAGCCCAGACTGTGCCCCAAAGCGAATGGTCCCGCGTCCGTCACCCGGCCTGGTGTGGCCGCGCAGAACGGCTCCGCCAGCTGCAACGGGACGGGGTTGCCCTCCAAACCAAAGACGGCGGGCGGGGGCACGGCTAAGGGGAAACAGAGAGCCCCCGGCTTGCCCCCCCGACCCAGCAAACTGGTGGCCATAGACTGTGAGATGGTGGGCACGGGGCCTGGCGGGCGCACCAGCGACCTGGCCCGCTGCAGCATCGTGAGCTATGAGGGTGACGTCCTGTACGACCAGTACATCCGCCCCGCCGCCCCCATCGTGGACTACCGCACCCGCTGGAGCGGCATTCGGCCGCGTCACATGGTGAACGCCGTCCCCTTCAGCAAGGCCCGGCGAGAGGTGCGCTCCCGCTGCCCTCGCCTGCATTTCTGGGGGTGATGCGGCCTGGGCGGGGGGCAGGACACACACGGGGCTGGGGGGAGGGCTGGGCTCTTAGTCTTGTGGGCTTTTCGGGCTGTTTGTGGGGTTTGTCAGGCTGTGGGGACTCGCCTGTGCGGGCAGGCGCTGCCTGTGTCCCTGTCTGGCCCCTGCAGCGGAGGGAGGAGTGTCCCCACGCCGCCGACGCTCCTGTTCAGGCCCACATCTTCACACCAGTGTGCTTCTCCCCACTGGCAGCGGGGCAGCCCCACATCCCTGGGCACGAGCGGCACTCTGCTGCGGGCAGAAACCTCCCGCAGAGCATGCACCGGGCTGCCGGGTGTCTTAAAGCCCCCTTTTATCCTCCCCCTCCAGATCCTGTGCATCCTCTCCGGGAAGATTGTGGTCGGCCATGCCATCTACAACGACTTCAAGGCGCTCAAGTACTTCCACCCCAAAGCGGTCACCCGGGACACGTCCAAAATCCCCTTGCTGAACCGTAAGGGGGGCTTCCCTGAGAACGTCGCCATCTCCCTGAAGCGCCTCGTCAAGGAGCTGCTGCACAGGGACATCCAGGTAGCTCAGCCGGCTCCTCCTCCCCGGTCTCGGCCACCACAGGGTGCCGCTGCAAGGCTGCTGCCTCAGCCGGGAGCTCCCCACGCTCCCCCACCAGCCGGGGAGCGGCATGGGGACCCCCCTGCGCTGTACTGGGGTGGCAGGAGGGGGAAGGTCTGTCCCTGGGGAAAGACCAGGGTTTCAAACACCGGCCTGAGATCAGGACACCCTGAGTTCAGCCGCCGGTCCTGGAGCAAGGCAGCCTCAGCTTCCCCTTCCCTGGAAGCCAGCCCGCAAGAGGAGGGGCCGCCTCAGCTCAGCCCCCGCAGCATCGGGGGGCTTTTTGCCCTGCTCAGCCGGCGTCGGAGTGGTGGCTCGGGCTGTGCGCACCCCTTGTCTCTGTCCCCCGCAGGTCGGGAAGAGCGGCCACTCCTCGGTGGAGGACGCCCGAGCCACCATGGAGCTCTACAAGGTGGTGGAGACTGAGTGGGAGCAACACCTGATGCTGAACCCCGTGCAGGAGTGACGGCCCCACAGCCCGGTCCTGCACCCCGAGAGGTGCCCAGAGCCCACAGGGAGGAGCAGCGAGTGCCGAGGGCCCGCTCCATCTGTCCAGGCGAGGTAGCGGGGACGGACAGATGGTGGGAGTGTGGAGCCAGGCATGACCATCCCTCGTCCCCGTGCCCCCGACGTGCCTTGTTACGCTGCTGCTGTTTTGCTCCGTCCTCCCCCAGAGTCGTAGGGGAGAGCTGGGGCCAGCCTGTGCCTTCCCAGGGGGGCTCTCGGGTCCTGCGTCCCCCCCAGAACAGCTTGGTGCTGCCGGAGGGTGCCAGTAATACAGCAGGGCCCAAGCCGGAGTGGGGCCACGGGTCTGGCTGCCCTGAGTGCAGACCCAGTCCCTGGGGTGCCTGGGGTGGGCTCCTTCCCTTCCCGGTTCTTCCCATCTTGCAAAACTACCTCTGACAAGGACAGGAACTGCCGAAGGGCTCCGGGCCGTGGCGAGGGTGTGGGAGCAGGCAGCGCCCAGCAGGCTGGAAGCAAATCTTGCAGGAAAGTCCCTGCTCCGATTTCGGAGCTGCTTCCCCCTCGATGATTTGGGTGCCATGTTCCTCTTTGCGCAAGTGCTGCTGCAAGTGCAGGGGCCAGGACAAGCCCGGGCACGGGAGGACCGGTGTCACCCCGTCCACCTGTACCGTGCCGCCCCGCGCACTCCCCCCGGGGACACCGCGTCATTCGCAGATGCCTCCGAAAACTGACGCGTGGTTGTTCCCTGAACTCTTGAACGTGCCCTGAGTTCTTGGTCTGAGCCAGGGGAGGGCTGCTTTGAACTGAAATGTTTATGTACAAGATCCCAATTAAAAAGAAGTGATTAACGAGCCCTTCCTTTCGGCGGTGGCGTGGGGGATGGAGAGGACCTCCAGGCCCTGGGGACGGCGCTCAGCCCCCGGGAAGGCATCTGGACTCTTCATGAGATTCCCCTCCACGTCATCGTTTGAAATCGGAGCGGTTGCCCCCCACCTTGGCAAGGTTGGCCTCCAAAATGGACTGGGAGCGGAGGACCATGGGGCTGGGGTGTCCCCGGGGCCGGGACGGGCGCTGGGGAGCAGGGACAGGCAGGGGCTGCAGGCAGCGCCTCGGGCTGAGCCCCCAGAGGACTTGGAGGGGTTCACGGGGGGAGAGGGGCCCGTGCCTGGCACGGAGCGGCCAAGCACCAGGTTTGCGGGCTCCAAGCGAGCCCCTCGGGTGGCTGCTGTCAGCCGTCACCCGTCGCCTGCCAACATCTGCCTCCTGGTGACCCTTTCTCTGCCTCCTCTTCACGCCAGGTACGAGTTGGCCCCTGCCCAGGGCTGGTGGGGAACCCCCCCTCACCCCCTGCTCTGGTTAAACCACGGGCAGACGGCTGATCCCCGCCGCCAGCGTCACCGAGGGGCTGGGGCGGCCAAAACGGCCGAGCCCTGCCCAGGCTGCTGGCTGGCCCTGCGCACGCAACTCCTCCTCGTCACCTCCTTCGTCACCGGCAGCTCCAGGTGCCGGGGCCAGGAGCAGTGCCAGTGCCAAGCCAGCGGCCGCCTTGCGGGATCCCTCCCGCCCGCGCAGAGCTGGATGCGGCCCTGCAGGGCGGGGGGAGGCGGCGGTCCTGAGCCCCCACCGCGCGTCACATTTTCCAGACTTTCGGCGTGTTTACGTGGCTGCGGTTGGCTCCCAGCTGCGCTCGGCTCCCGGCAGCGGAGACTGAGGGGGAGTTTTGGGGGGCACAACCCCCCCTCCACCCCCAGCCCCCGCAGCGGGGGGGGGGGGGGGGGGCGTTCCCCTTTTCTTTGGGTTTAAATGCAAAAATCTGGGTCCCCCTGCAGCGTGCTGGGAAGGGGATGCTGGAACATCCCGCGGGCCAGCATCTCGCGGGCTGGGTTTTGGGGGGGCAGCTTTGCAGCGCTCTCCCCCTCGCAGGGCCTGCGTGTGCGCACGCGTGTGCCTGGTCCTGCCTTGCTCGCCCGTCCCTACATCCCGGGAGGGGGTGGGAAAGCTATTACAGCCCCAAAATCCAAAGGAAGGTGAGAGCGCGGAGGAGAAGCCGGGAGCCTTTGTGTCTGGGCTGGGTTTGGAAGCGATTAGAGGGGGCGGTTTATGAGCTGGGTTATAAATGGCCGGTCGTTAAAGTTTTTTACGTCTCTGGAAATGAGAAGCAGGCGGCCCAGCCCCAGCTTGTTGGCAGATGCTGGATGCGGCCGGCGGCTCGGGGTCAGGGGGGCTTCGCTTGCATCCCGCCCTGGGATCCCTTCGGCCACGAGCCGGGGGCCGGGGCTGGGGCAGGGTCCTGCCGTGCTGGCAGCCGTCAGCGCGGCGGTGGCCGTGGGGCACGTGGGCTCCCTCCCACCCCGCAGCCGGGGTCTCTGGAGGCCGCTGGGCCGGGGCAGGCCGCGGTCGTGCCGTCCAGCTGCGTCTCATTTCCGCAGCGGCCGTGGCCGTGGCCCTGGGCGGTGGGGGGGCTGCGCCCCACCAGCTGGGATGGATTTGCAGGGATGCGGGGCGGAGGTGACAGGCGACCTGCTCTCGCTCAGCCCCATGCCGCGGCTGCCCCTGGCCGGGGGGGCTTCACCGCCCCCCGCATTGGAGCCCCCCGCCCGCTCTCCCAATGCAGTGAGAGGTTGGGGGGGGGCAGAAACGAGCCCCCGACGGCCTCGGCTTCTTTGCAACCTGCGGGGTGTGGGTGCACATCACCCCCTCCCCGCATCTGGCGTGGGCTGGAGGGAGCCCCGGGGGGGGACAGCGTCCCCGAGCAGCCACATCCCCGCACAAGGGGCTCCAGAGCACTGACACCGTTTGGGGGGGACCCACGGGGGTGCCGAGCTGGGGAGGGAGCCATGCCCGGGTTGGGGGGCCCTCGGCGCTCCCTGCGCTCAGGATTTCTGTGGTTTGCATGCATTTTTGCAGCTCGTCCTGCCAGGAAGCCGGGAGCAGGGCGGCGGCGGCCGGTGCCAGCTGTTTCCAGAGGCCGAGCCAGCCGCTGCCGCCCGGGCGCTGGGAAGCTGCTCCTCCGCCTCTCCCGAATAATCCGTGGCTTTCCTGGGGGTCACCGGCTCTGCTGGGGGGGTTATTTGGTGCCGCTGTTTGCCTGCCCACCCCAGGGCTTTCCTGGGGTGGGAAGGAGGGAGAGGAGGGTGGGGTGCAAAGGCTTTATCCGCCCTTCCCGGCAGAATCCCTTCCAGATGTGGGGCTGCCAGGGCTGGCGTTCAGAACCCCGCTGGGTCGTGGTGCCCAGCACAGCCCTGGCCCGCTGGGACGAGGGGTCCCCGTGGGGATGGGGGTGCCCCGGGGGGTGCAGCCTGGTCCCACCCCAGTCCCCTCCACCCACTTCTCCGGCACATGGGGCATTTTCTTTTCCCGTTTTCCCCAAACTTGGAGCAAACACGCGGCATCTCCCCCTTCCCATGCCTCTGTGACAGGGGGACGCGGTTCCTGCACCCCTGGGATGAAGGGGTTGGGATGACCCTTCCCCGCACCCCCTCCCCAAGCCCCTCGGGCTCTGCTGGGGTTTGCAGAGAGCACCGTCCCCATCCCCATCCCCGTCCCCTCTGGCATCACGTCGAGCATCTGCGTCGCTGTAGGTAAGGTTATGTCAGCCCTTTGTTATAAATCCTGTTCTTCGGGGGATTAGGGACTCGCTGCAAGCCAGAACTTGGCTCACCAGCATCGAAGCCCGGAGATTTTGGGGACGAGGGGGATGTGGTCGGGAGAGGGGGTGGTGACGGTGGCTCTGGTGCGGCATTTTCACCCCAAACCAGAGCAGAAATCTCTCTGCTTCCATTTCAGAGCTGCCGGTGAACCAGAAACGCCATTTCTTGCTCGCCCGCCGGGTCGCGGCTGGGGCTGCGACACTCGGGACCGGCGCCGCGGCACAGCCTGCCCCACGCGGCACCTTCCTCTGGCTGTTTGCAGAGGAGGGAAACCCCAGAAAATAATTCATCACACTTTACCCGGGCCCAATTTATCAGGGGTTTAATCTAGCGTTAGCAGTTAATCTTCTTGCTTTCCCCCAGGCCCGCAGCCAAAGCAAACCTCACGCAGCGCGGTGAGGGCTGCCGGCTGGTCCCAGAGCCCGGGGGTGACGCAGCCCCCCGCTCCCTGGCCATGCACACGTACACGTGCGCACACGCATGTGTGCAGCCGCACACGCATGTCTGTGTGTGAACGTTTGGCCGGACAAATCGCACACGTGTATACTTGTGTCCACACACATGTGTGTGCATGCACTAACACCCCTACGCTGTGTGCACACGCGTGTACAAACACCTGCACGCGTGTGCGCAAAACGTGCCTGCCACAGGCACACACGTGTGCCCCCGGCGTGGCTCCAGGCGTGTGCACACCTGCGGGCGCCCAGCCAGCACCCGGCTGTGCCACGGGCGTGCGAGTGGGTGCGGGGCCGGGCAGCTGCGTCCCCAGGGCTGCTGGGGGGTGCAGGCAGATTAGGGGGGGTGCAGGCAGCTTGTGGGGTGCAGGCAGATTTAGGGGGATGCAGGGAGCTCAGGGGGGTGCAGGCAGATTTAGGGGGGTGCAGGCAGCTTGGGGGTGCAGGCAGATTTAGGGGGGTGCAGGCAGCTTGGGGGGTGCAGGGAGCTCAGGGGGATACGGGCAGCTCGGGGGGGTGCAGGCAGATTTAGGGGGATGCAGGCAGCTCAGGGGGGTGCAGGGAGCTCAGGGGGATACGGGCAGCTCGGGGGGGTGCAGGCAGATTTAAGTGGGTGCAGGGAGCTCAGGGGGATACGGGCAGCTCGGGGGGTGCAGGCAGATTTAGGGGGGTGCAGGCAGATTTAAGTGGGTGCAGGGAGCTCAGGGGGATACGGGCAGCTTGGGGGTATGCAGGCAGCTGGGGGTGCCCCCACCCCGCACCCCCCGGGGCAGATCCGGGGAAGGGAGGGAGGGGGCGGCCCCGCCGGCGCCCTCCCGGTGCGAAGCCCCGCAGGTGAGCGCGGAGCCCCCGGCAGCGGGGCCGGGGCCGGGGGCGGAGGGGGTGGGACCAGCCCGGCAATAAAACGGCGGCGCGGGCGGGACGGGACGGGACGGGAGAGCGGCGGGGCCGGGCTGGGGCCGGTGCGGCGCGGCGGGTCGGTCGGTTCCCCCTCGGTTCCCCCTCGGTTCCCCCCTCCCCGGCCGGTGCCCCCCACGCCTCGGTGTCCGTCGTCCCCCGCCCCCGGTAGCCGCGATGCCCAACTTCTCCGGGAACTGGAAGATGAAGAGCTCGGAAAACTTCGAGGAGCTGCTGAAGGCGCTGGGTGAGTGCGAGCCCCGGGCACCCCCTGCCCCGGGGTCCCCCCCCTCGCCGGGGCGGGCTGGGGGGCAGCCGGGGGGGTCCTGCCCCCCATCTCCCCTCCAAAACCCTCCTCCAGCCTTGGGGGGTCGCAGAGCCTGGAGCCGCCGTGTGCTGGAGGGGACCCCCGCCCTGCTCCCCCTTTGCACAAAGCCCCCGGCGTTGCTTCCCCACGGGGGAAACTGAGGCACGGGGGTCCTGGGCAGTCCGTGTCCTGCTCCCAAGGGGTCCAACGTGGCCCCTGCAGGCCCCCCTCCTGCCTGCCTCAGTTTCCCCACCGTGGTGGCCTCCCCAAGTGTGGGCACCTCCAAACTCTCCCCCCAGGACCCCGCCGCAGTCGCGGTCCCCTTCGCACCAAGGGCTTCCTCCCCCCGCCCCCTGCCCTTGCTACCCTAAAGGCACCCAGTGCGGCCCCCACCGGGGCCCGGACCCCTGGGTCCGGCCGCTGTCCCCAAAAACGCAGCCCAGGTGGGACCTCGCTGCGTGGGTGCCCCATCGCCGCAGGGCTCATTTCGGGTCCCCGGTGCTGTGCCCTGGCCGCAGTGGGGAGCGGGGCTGGGGGGTCCCATGGGGCCGGGGCACATCGCGGGGGGGAAGCTGGGGACAGAGGCTGCGGGGGTCCCCGGGGCTTTGGGCAGGGCCGGAGCCAGCCCCCCTGCTGCTCCCCTCTGCCTGACCCTCTCCTCGCCTGCCAGGGAGCTGCCGGAGCAGAATATTTTCCAGGTTAGGGGATACGTAACAAATATTTCAGTATAATTATCACTTTCTTGGATTTCACTCCCCTCTCCCCCCCTCGCCCCCTCTCCCCCCTCCAGCCCCACCAGTGAGACTGGCTTGGAGAAACCTCAGCAGGAAAATAAATCTGCCAGCCCGCAGTGAGCCGCTCTTCTTTCCCACGGCGCGAGCGGGGGGCTCCTGCCCTGCGCCCCCCCGGCCTTCCAGCAGCTTTGGGGGAAGCCGATACCTCCGGATCCCCTGGGCGGGGGGGCCGGGGGGATCAGTTCAAGACCCCAAGTCTGCCTACATCTTGGTCGTGTCCCCCCCCAGCTTTTGCTCCCTTTGGGGGCTGTTTCTCCTCGTCCCAACTCCGGGAGCGTCGCGTGGGGGATGCGCGGGGCTGTGCCTGCCTGCAGCCGCGTTTCACGCACCCACCCCAGCGTGAGTCAGGCCTGGGAGGGAGGGAAGGGACTGGGGACGGCTGCGGGGACCCCAGCCCCGCTGCCCCAGCCAGCGGCGGCGGCCTGGAGGGTCCGGCTGTGCGGACGTGGCGTGGCCGTGGAGACCCCACGGGGACGTGGCCGTCCCTGCTGCAGGAGGATTGGGCTCCCGGAGCTTCCCCCGTCCCCCAAGCACCCACATCCCACCCGTGTCCCCGCTGTGGGGCTGGGACTGTCCGCGTCCCTCCCCGTGCCGAGGGGAGCCCCTTTCTGCAGGGACCCTCTCCGGGGGTGCAGGGGTGGTGGCTGGGGCACGATCCGCTGGCCGGGCGCCCGCCCACAGCTTTCGGCTGCCGGAGGGTGACACGGGAACAATGTCCCCAAAGAGCAGCTCCCTGGGGAGCCGGGCTGTCCCCGGGCTTCGGGGATGTGATGGATGAGATGGATGAGCTGCCTCCGGGCGCGGGGACAAAGCCCCAGCTGCCCTGCGGTCAGCGGGGGGCTGCGGGGGGACCCCTCGGGGGGTCACGCGGGTCACCAGGCACAGAGCTGCTCCCCGGCCGGGCTTGGCGCGGGTGCCGTGTCCCTGCCGTCACCCCGCGCGGGGTGAGCCCTCGCCCCCGCACACCCTCCCCGTCACCCTTCCCGCGGGCGCATCCGGAGCCGGCCCCGGCATCGCCCCCCCTCGCCGCCAGGTAATGAGAGCCAGATGTAGGCCAGATGTGGCACGGGGGGGGGGGGGGCTCGTACATCCCCCGTGGGTTGCCTTGAGCTGCCTGCGGTGCTTGGGGTCCCCCGGGGTGTGTCACTGCCGAATGGGGGGGGCCGCGTTCCGCTGCCGCGTTCCCCCCCTGCCCTGTCCCCAGGCTTTGAAAGGGGCTCCTGGGGTCGAGGGGGCTGCGCCCAGCCCTGAGAGGCCCTTCACCCCCGCTGCAGGTCACCCCGCGGGGAAGGGGCCACTCGGGATCCCCCTGCACCGGGGGATGCTGCGGGCGTGTGGGGGGAAGCTGGACACCGCCATCCCCTTCCCCAGGTGTCAACATGATGCTGAGGAAGATCGCGGTGGCGGCGGCCTCGAAGCCGGCGGTGGAGATCAAGCAGGACGGGGAGACCTTCTACATCAAGACCTCGACCACCGTGCGCACCACCGAGATCAGCTTCAGGATCGGGGAGGAGTTCGAGGAGCAGACGGTGGATGGGCGGCCCTGCAAGGTGGGGGCGAGCCCTGCCTGCGCCGGGGGCTTAATCCTGACGCTGTGCGTGAGGGCAGGGGCGCTCATGCATGCGCGTGTGTGCACGCAGGTGTACACGCGTCGCATGTGCGTGCGCACACAGGTGCATGTGCGTGCACGCGCACATCTGTGCAGGCACACACGCGTGCACACGTGCCCACAGGTGTTTGTGCACGCACACGCATTTTGCATGAGGGCAGGAGCACTCCCTTGTGTGTGCAGGCACAGACGTGCGTGCACAGTTACCCGTGCGTGTACACGCGTGTTTGTGCACGCACACACATTTTACAATGGGGCAGGAGCACTCCCTTGTGTGTGCAGGCACAGACGTGCGTGCACAGTTACCCGTGCGTGTGCACGCGTGTTTGTGCACGCACACACATTTTACAATGGGGCAGGAGCACTCCCTTGTGTGTGCAGGCACACAGACGTGTGTGCACAGTTACCCGTGCGTGCGCACGCGTGTTTGTGCACGCACGCGCATTTTGCACACCCAAGTTTGCACACGCACAGGCGTGTTTGTGCACGCACAGCCGCGCGCTCTCCCCTGCGAGCAGGGGGCTGAGCCCTCTCCCTGTGCCTCCCGGGCGCCGCTGCGCCCCGTCCCCTCCCCGCATGCCCCCAGGTGACAGATGGGCCCGGGCAACTGTCGGCCGGAACAAATGGCCCCATCCATCTCTCGGCGGGTGAGCGGGCGGCGACGGACGGTCCTGCCCGGCGGGGGCTGCGCGGGGGCTTCTCGGGGTGTCCGTGTGTGCCCCCCGCCAGCGTCACCCTCTGCCCCGTCTGCAGAGCTTGGCCAAGTGGGAGAGCGAGAACAAGATGGTGTGTGAGCAGCGGCTGCTGAAGGGCGAAGGGCCCAAGACGGGCTGGTCCAGGGAGATGACCAACGATGGGGAGCTCATCCTGGTGAGGAGCGGGGTGGGGGGCATCCCTGCCCCGCTGCGTGCGGGGAGAGTCCCGTGGGGTGGGGGCCATGGCCGTGACCGTGACGCTGCTCCTCCTTGCAGACGATGACAGCCGACGACGTCGTCTGCACCAGGGTCTACATCCGGGAGTGACGCCCCTGCTCCGCTGACCCCTGCCGCCGTGCCAGCGACCCCAGCCCTGTCCCCCCCCAAAGCCAGCGCTGGTACCCGGCCCCGTGCGTCCCCCCCCCGGCCCCATTGCCCACCCTGTGTCCCCCCCGGTCCTCTCCGCTCACCCCACAGCCACGGGGAGGGGGTTGCATCTTCCCACGGGGGTAAATCAGAGGAACCCTTTTTGGGGGGGGGGGGGGGGGGGGGGGAACGCGGCTTTTTCACACCCCCCCCCCCCCACCCCTGCAGTGCGGGGTCTTCCTGGGGGCAGGAAAATCTCATTTTCTGGCCCCATTCTGCTGCCACCCTCGCTGCAGACAAAGCGCCCGGTTTTTGGAGAGGCGCCGGGGCCGCGGCGGGGGGTAATGCAGCCGCCTCCCTCGGCCTTTGGGTTGGTTTTAACTGTTCTTGGTTCAGTTTGATTTTCTTTTTTAATGCAGCCCCTGGCCCTCGCCCTGCCCCGGGGCTGCTCTCGCTCTCCCCCTCCCCAGTATTTATTTGTGAATATTGTATCGCAAGGAAACACCAAACAACCCCAACCCGGTGGCACCGCGGCCGCGCAGCTCCAGGTCTGAACCCCCCCGGGATCGCCCCTGCCGCCTCCCTCCTCTTTTCAATAAATGTCCTACAACCCGCCCCCCCCGGCATCCCTGTCCCCCCCCGGCATCCCTGTCCCCTCCCGGCCCGCTGGCACACGCACGGATCCTGCACCGCAGCCGTTGCGCAAGGGGCCGGGGGCGAAGGCGGTGGCACGTCCCAGCGTGGGAAGCGAGGGGCAGCCGTGGGGCAGGGAGGGCAGCGTGGGGCTGGCTCACGCTTTGGGCTTGGTGGAGGGGGGCGAGCCCCTCTCCCGGCTTGGCTGGAGGAGCCGGCCCCATGGGTGCTGCGGGCCAGGAGGCGGCTCCCTGGTCTGTTCCAGGTGATGCTCGTTGGGGCACTGCTGGCTAATCGCCCTGTGGGCGGTGGCATTAATTACCCCCGGGGGAGGACGGGTGGGCTCTGCCCGGGGCTCAGCCTGCGGCGGTGCAGGGGAGCCCTGCCCGGGGACCGGGGTGCAGCCGCTGCCCGTGCCCATCCCGGCCTTGGCTCTTCCCCTTCCCGTGGGAGCCGCAGCAAAGCTGCTCCCCAGGGTGGGCTGGGACCCTCGGCCAGGGCAGCCCCAGAGCCACCGTGGGGCGGGTGGGGGGCCTTGACCCGCTCCCCCCGCTGAGCCGTGGGGTGCCTGCGGCTGCATTTGCGGTGATGGGGGGGGCGTGGACAGCACCCCTGGGTGCCCAGGACCTGGCACCCCTCCTCCCCCGGCCAGGGAGGGGACAGCGGTGAGTGGCCCCCGGAGGGGTGACGCAGCGGGAGGGGGGCAGGGCTGGGGGTTGGCTTCACCCCCACGCCCCGACTTTGGCGCCGCACCCCCGGGGACCGTGTTCAGCAGCAGGAAGGGTGTAATTGCACCTTCCCTAGGGAGGAGGAGGAGGGGGAGGAAGGGCTCCGGTATCTCCAGGTGGACGCTTGGCAGATGCCCGTTGCCCCCGTCGCTATTCCCAAAACGCTGCCAGGGCCACGTCCCGGCTCTCCCAACATCCCCGCGCTGTAACGGGGCCCAGGTGGCATCGCCGGCAGGACCTGTGCCAGTGGACGGGTGGGCGCTGGAGCCAGCCCCCTCCCCGCTTTGCCAAAGCCACCATTTTTCTCCTGGAGACCTCGCAAAAGCCACAACCGGGTGGGAGCAGCTGGTAACGGAGCCCGGCTGCCCCCCGGCTCCCACCCTCCTGCTGCTCCCTTCCGAGCAATATCCTCTTTCTCCCCGGCTGCCCTGGGGACGGCTCCGATTTGTCTCTCTCCAAGCCCCGGGTTTGGGGGGAGCACAGGGGGGACCCTGCTACCCCGAGAGCAGGGGCCGCACATCTGGATGTGGGGGGGGGTCTCTGCGGCCGCCAGCTGCCCGCACGGGGCATCCAGCCGCGCTGGGGCCCACTGGGGACCTGGGGGTCCCATCCTGCTCCATGGGTGCTGCCCCATGGTGATGGGGGGTCCGGGAAGGGGGGGTGGGACGTGGGTGCAGGCGCTGATGTGCCCCCTCCTCGGGGCACGGCCGCCCCACGCTGAGATTTGGCCGCTGGTGGTGGATGGCGGCTGCTCCTTGAACGGCAAATTCCTGCTCTGGCCGCTGCGGGGGGAGCGGGGCTGGGGGGCCCTGGGATGGAGGGCCTGAGAGTGACCCCAAAACTGTGCAGGCTGCTCTGGGCTGTGCCACCCCCACACCACCCCACGGGACCGCGTGGGTGGTTTTGGGTGCCCCCACCCCTCTAATCCGGCACTAATCCTCGCTGGTGACCTCGGCGGCCCCCGGCCGGCCCCGCTGCCCCCCGGGCTGGGGAGGGGGCCCGGGCTGGCCCCTCGCCTTTCATCTGCTGGAGACAAAGCGGGGCCCCGGCCCCCCCGCCCCGCTTTGTGCTGGTAATGAATGCCTGACCCCGGGGCGGGGGGGCCGGCCCCTCGCCCTGGCATTTCTCATGCATTTTCTTGAAGCGAAGGCTGGGCCGGGCGAAGGTGAGCAGGGTGGGGGATGTGGCCCCTTCGGGGTCCCCGGCGTTGCATCTCATCCCCCCCCGCCCCTGTGCTGGTGCCATGGGGAGGGAGCGGGGGGCTTCGACCCGCCCAAAGCAGGGGGGGCCCGCTGGCTCTTGTCCCTGCCATGGTGAATACCTGCTCGGGGCGGGGGGCAGGACAGGACTTGTTGGGCAGGTTTGGGGGGGACATCCCCCTCCGCTGGGCTGGGATGCTGCGGCAGGGGGGGCTCCTGGCTTGGTGGGAGAGGGGGCTCATCCGGGCTGGAGGAGTAACACCCCCCCCCCCCCCCAGCCCCGCGGTGCTGCAAGCAGGGGCCGAGCTGCTCCCACCCACCCCCCGGGGCTGGGGTCACCCCCTCCACCCCCCCGCGGGTCGGTGCCCACCCTGGATGGGAGCGGGGTCCGGGCCGGCTGCCGGCAAAGCTCCCCCACCTCACACCCGCTCGTCACAGGCGCGGGCTGACGAGCGGGGCCGAGGAGGCGCCAGGCTTGGGGGGTCTTCACCCCTCAGCCCCCCCCGCTCGCCGGGAAGGGGGTTTCTGGGTCGGGCACCAGCGCTGCGGTTGCGTGGCCCCTGCGACGCCGGCACCGCGCCGCGGGCCCCGGGAGGGCCCGGTGCCATGGCATTGCCAGGGCCTGCGCGGGTGCGGCGGCGGCCACCTGCCCGGGCGGGCTCCGGCACATGGCGGCGTGTGCCCGGGGCCGGCGGCCTGCGCAGACACCGGCCGGGGGTCCCACCGGCGGGGTCCCCTTCGCCGGGGACGCGGTACCTCGCACCCGGCGGGACAGGAGGGGACCCTCACGCAGGGGTCTGGTGCGGGGTGACGCAGCCGGCCCCGCGGGTCAGGGCGCCCGGGGACGCCAATGCCGCAACCGGGTGAGCGGGGCGGCTCCCCGAAAGCGCCCCAGCTCTGGGGGGGGGGGCGGCCCTTTGGCGGGCTGGGGGGCAACCATCGCCTCGGTGCGGGTTCGCTCTGCTGGCGGGGCCCCCCGGGCTGGGGGCCGTGGGGCTGGGGAGGGAGCCCTCGGGGCCGCTCCCCCCGGCTGGCAGCCGGCCAGCATTGTTCTCAGCCGCCGCCTCCTCCTCCTCCTCCTCCTCCTCCTCCCCTCCTCTCCCCCTCCAGCCGCATCTGGCGCCGGGCACTTCCCTGGGCCTGGCTGCACCCCCAGGCTGGGGCTCCCCATGGGTGAGGGGCTGCGGGGTTTCACCCCTCCCATGCTGGGGGGGGCAGTGGGTGGGTGTCCCCTCAACAAGCAGCTACATGTGGAGGGGCACATGGGGTGTTTTAAGGGGTACAGCTTGACCCCCCCCCAGTTTTTTTGGGGGGACACCCCCCCCACCCCTGCTTGGTAGCCTGGCTCTGCCCCATAGCCCAGCCTGGAGCCCCCCCACTCCCTCGTCTGCCCTCCCAAGGGGTGAGTGCCGGGCTGAAAGGGGGGGGCTGAGGTTGGTTTTGGGGGGGGGGTCCTGCCTCCATCGTGAGGGGCTCCAGGGATGCTGAGATGATGCAAAGGGTCCAGGGAGTGTAATAAAGGGGAGGGGGGGGGGCAGGGCATGTCTGGGGGTGATGAAACAGGGCGAGAGGCTCCAGGGCTGCTAAAACAGGGTGAGGGGGCCAGGGATGGCAAGATGGGGTGGGGGGGACCTGGGGGGGACCTGGGGGGGCCGGGACCCGGCCTGGGCAGCTGCTGACCTCTGCCGGGCTGTGGCCAGGGGGGGCTGCGTCCCCCGCCCCGGGGCTCCGGCTCACCTGGAGCAAGAGGTGATGAGGGAAGAACCCAGGCCGGGAGGGCAGGACCCGGCCGAGCCCTACCGGTCACCTCCCTGTTGTGCAAAGCCGGGGAAACTGAGGCACGCCCGGGCAGATCAAAGCGGGAGCAAAAGTCACCACCCGTGCCCCGCCGGCCTCTCCCCAGGGAGCACAGCTCCGCTGCGGGAACACGCAGCCACTCGGGACTCCGGATTTGCTTTTAATGCCATGTACAAAGTCCTCCCCACCCCACCCCCCCAAAAAAAGAAAAATTTTTCAAATTCTTCCAAAAATAAATTAAAGGGACGGGTCTCCCCCCTAACCCCCTTCTGTTCTGTGCAAAGAGAAAAAGAGAACCCCCCTCCGCTCCCCAGGCCTGACCCAGGCTCCAGCAAGGAAAGAAACGGGCAAAGCAAGGGACGTCGGGGGGCCCGGGCAGTGGCACCCCGCAGCACGGGGCCGGACAGTGCCGTGGGGCAGTGGCAGGGACCCCAGTGGGGAATGGCGACGGAGCCGGGCAGTTCCCATCCTCCCCAAATCAGCTCCTGCAGAAGCTTTGCCCACCGGACCACAGATGGGGAAACTGAGGCAGGGGCTGAGCCCCCATCATCGGCCCCGGGGCTGCGCTGCCCCGGGGCGGGATGCGCCTGCCGGGCTGCCAACGGCCAGATCCGGCCACCAAGCCCCCAGCCAACACAGCAGCAGCAGCTCCTCTGCCGCCAGCGAGACGGAGCCGGAGGCAGGACCAGGCTCCCTCCAGGGAGGTCAAGGAGGGGCCTTGTTCCCAGCCTCTTCCCTTAGCGGGAGGGTGTGGGGGGCCCCCAAACCGGGGCAGCCCCGTGCCTGGCTCCCCGGGGGCGTGGGGCGAGGGTGGTTAAGTGCTGTCGGAAAGGCGACCTATGTACATCCCTGAACGCGATGGCTCTCCGAGCCCCCGTCCCCGCCGAGCAACCCCAGCCCTGCCCCGCGACCCCGTGGGACGAGCCCGGCTGCTGCCCGCGGTGGGCTCTGGGCCGCCCCCCTGCAGCTACGAGGTCTGGCACTGGACGTGTTGGCGCATGCCGTCCTCAAAGTCGTCTTCGTGGTAGGCTTCGCCGGTGTAGGGCCGTCGGCCCGGCCCGCCGTGGGACGTGTAGTCGCTGAGCTCCACCTCCTCCGTGTCCTCGGTGGCCATCACCTCCTCCTGGGGCGGGAAGAAGGCCTGGAGCTGGCGCAGGCGGTCGTTGGGGAGCCAGCCGGGCTCGGGGAACTTCACCTGTGACCGGAGAGGGGAGATGGAGGTGTGGGACGGACACGCGGGGACCGGGGACACCAGCCCCTGCCTGGCTCCGTCTCCTCACCTGGAACTGCAGGATGAGTTTTCCCTTCTGGAAGGGGCTCCTGTAGACGGGCATCCCCTCGTTGGGGACACACTTCAGGTCGCCGGGTCGGATAACGTCACCTGAGACAGAGTTTAGTGTCAGCTCACTGCGCCTGGCAGCTCCTGGCACCCCCTGGTTCCTTGCGGGGGGATCACAGAGCAGCCCACCCTGTCCCACCCCACCTGGCTGGGAGGAGATGAGCAGGGTCCTGTTGTCCAGGGTGCGGATGACCTGTCGGCAGCCGCACAGGGCGTCTGCCAGGCTGATCTCCCTCTTAACGATGAGGTCGTCGCCGCTGCGTCGGAAAACGGGGTGTTCCTTCTGATCCAGAACGATGATGATGTCCCCAGGCTCCAGGCCGGGAACCTGGTCCCCTTCCTCGTGGAAGGTGATCTTCTGCCCATCCTTCATGCCTGCGGGGTGCATCGGGAGAGCTCAGGGTGTGGGGGCCATTTTGGGGGTGACTCCACTCCCCACGTGACCCCGTCTCACCTTTATCCAGGTGAACGCTGAGGATCTTCTTCTCCCGCACGACCTTGCGGCCGTTGCAGGTGAGGCAGCAGTCCCGAGGCCGGATCCACTCGCCCTGGCCCTGGCACTGGGAGCACACTGTCTGGATCTGCTGGATCATGCTGGGCCCCAGCTGGTGGATGCGAACCTCCATGCCCGAGCCGTGGCACTTGGGGCACCTCCTCTGGGCGCCCTCCCGCACCCCGCAGCCTGCGGCGAGGGGAGGCAGAGGGGTCAGCAGCTGGGCTGCGGCACTGGGGAGGACCCCCGGGCACCTCGCAGCCCGGCCCCTCTGGCACTCACCTCCACACTTCCTGCAGATGACGTTCTTCTGCAGGGACAGCTTGCGCGTGGTGCCGTTGTAGAGGTCCTCCAGCGATACCGAGAGCTGGTGCACCACCGTCTTCCCTGGACAGACAGAGGGGAGAGCCCGGATCAGCGCCCGGCCGTGTGCCATCCCCCGAGCCGTGACCAGGTGGGTGCCAGCCGCCACAGCTCGGCATCCCCAGCTCTCCACGGGGAGCAGTGGCTGACAGCTTCCATCCGGACCCAGTCCCGCTTAATCCTCGGGGATGGCGGCAGGTACAGAAACAGCTTTAAGCCGGGCTTGGCATGAGGGCTCAGAGGAACCTCTAGCAGGGATCTCCTCGCACCTCCAAGATCCTGCCAGCTGCCCTGGGGCAGCCCCGGGTCCCCAGCACGGGTCGGGCATGGCTCCTACCCCAGGGCCCTCCACCGCCCGGCCGATCTGCAGCTGATTATTGCCTCAACCCGCTGGAGAGGCTCTGCCTGAGTCGCCGAGACGCTCCCCTCGGCCTCCTAATTGCCCTGCTATTAAATCGTGCCACTTCAGCAAGAAACGCCATGGCGAGTCACCCACTCTCCGTGACCCAGGCCAGAAGCATCCATACAGTCACCGGAGCAGCCCTGCACGCCCTGCGTCTTGCTGCAGCCTCCCCCAGGGCTCGCGGGGAGCCGAGGGCAGCGCTAGGCTGACTCAGCCCCAGCCCTGGGGACGGCGGGGGAAAGCTGGGACAGGGACAGGGAAGGGCCCTTTGAAGAGGGGCAGATGGAGAAAGTAATGAGGATGACGAGGAACGGCGTCGGGCTGCGCACCGCGGGGAGGGAGGTGGCCCGCAGGCCGCCAACCAGATCCTGGAACCCCCCAAGCCCGCACCGCGCTGCGCCTGGGTGTCAGTCTCCTCCCAGCACCCGGGGTCCCGGAGGGTCCTTCGTCCCCGGTACCTCGCCTGTCCGCCCGGCCGCGCATCCGCACTCCCCCGCCAAAGAAGAGGTCAAAGATGTCCATGGGGGAGCCGAATCCACCGCTTCCTCCTCGGTTCCCCAGGCCACCCTCCTTCATGGCCCGCTCCCCGCCACGGTCGTAGAGTGCCCGTTTGTGGGCATCTGACAGCACCTCGTAGGCTTGGGAGATCTGCTTGAACTGGGGAGAGGGGAAAAGCGGGTGAGACGGGGGGGAAGCGAGCTGGGTGGGGGCCGGGGGGGCTGCACCTACCCGCTCGCCTTCGCTGGGGTTCTTGTCGGGGTGGTAGCGCAGTGCCAGGCGCCGGTATGCCCGCTTGATCTCATCCAGACTGGCTCCTGGCCGCACACCCAGCAGGTCGTAGTATCCCGTCTCCTTCACCATCTTCCTTGCTGCTGACGTGCTGTGAGAGGAGACAGCCGTCAGCCCCGGCCCAGGACCCCTCCCCATCCCGTGACACCCTTCCCTGGCCCAGGACCCCCCACCCATGGGACTCACCAAGGGCTTTTATCCCTGTTCTCCTCCCTGCGCCCGGCTCGCAGAGCCCTGCCTCAGTTTCCCCACAGCATCCTGTGGGGTGCGGGGTGGTGGAGGCTCCCCCGTCCCGCTGCCCAGCCGCTCTCCCCCCGCACCGGGCAACGTGCCGGGAACCGATAAGCCCCACGCGGGGCGTGGACGTGTTTATCTTGCGACACGGGGGGAGGATGCGGGAAGCACCTGTCCTCCTGCTCCCTGCCTGCTCCGGGCACCGCGGCAGGAGGTAAATAAGCAGCTCCTCCCGAGAAACCCCACCGGATCGACCCCCCCGCCCCGGGCTGTCAGCCCCCCGGGGCCAGGGCCAAATCCGTCCCGGGCCGCTCCCCAGGTCCAAACCGGAGACTTCGGGGCTTGCGTCGTGTCCCGTCCCCCCGCCATGAGCACCTCCGAGCCCCCCCGGGGGATGCTGCCGGAGTGTCCGCGGGCGATGTGACATCCCGGTCCCCAGGGTGGGCCGCGACAGGGCGGGCCGGGCGCGGGGGCCAGCCAGCACCCCCCACGGGACACCCCAAAGCCGGCCCCCGTGAGACAGAGCCCCGCCGCGGCAGGGGGACGCCCCGCAGCACCGGGCACCCCCAAAGGAAGGCTCCCACGGGGGGCGCCGGGTCCCTCCCCGGCCGGGCCGGGGCAGGCGGGCCCGCGTCCCCTCTGCTGACAGGCCCCGGCGCCCCGGCACCGGGCCCGGGCCCCGCTCCGGGCGGCTCCCCCCAGGGCCCGGCCGGTCCCTGCCGCCGCGGGTGGGCAGGGAGCGGGGGTGTCAGGCCCGGGGGTGCCCGGGGGGGCCGGGGCCGCCCCCACTCACCGCCGCCGCCGCTCCGCTACCCGTCTCCGAACTCTCTGGAAGCCGGGGACACGCCCCCCGCGCTCCCCATTGGCTGGGAGCTGGCCCGCGGGATCCGCCCCCTCCGCTCGTCGCGCCACGCCCATTGGTCGCGACTCCCTCAGCCGCCCTCCCGCTGCCGCGCCCCCTCCCACCCGCCCCGACTCTCATTGGTTGCCGGCTCTTCCGGGCCGGTTCGGGAGGTGGAGCGCCTCTCCGGCTTCCGATTGGCTGCCATATCTGTCGGGACCGCCTCCCCGGCCGACACATCCTCTTTCATTGGCTCGAACCTGGTGGCCAATCAGAGAAAAGAGTGGGAATTCCGAACGCCGCGGGCCGTCCTGCAGGGGGCGACGTGGTGCGCGGCGGGCCCGAGCCCGCCCCCGCGGGGCCCGATCGTGCAGGCCCCGGGCGGGGCCGTGCTGGGGCGACGCCCGGTCGTGTCCCCCGCCCCAAACAGGGCTTTTTGCGGGAGGGCGGCTGCCAACAGCAGGGAGGGCTTTGGGGGTGCTGTGTCCCCGTGTCCGGGGCTGCTGGAGGCTGCCGGGAGCAGGCAGGGACCGCCGTGCTGCGGGGCGCTGCCCTCCCGGGCGTGGCTGCTCTTGGGGCTGGGGCGGGGGTTGTCGCCCCTCGCCCGGGGCTGCTCTTGGGGCTGGGGTTGGGGTAGTCGCCCCTCGCCCGGGGCCGGGCCCGCTCCCCCCTGCGTCCGAGGCGTTTCTCGGCCGTTCGGGTGGGCTTGGCGAGTGGGCAGAGGGAAACCAGGGGGCTGGGGTCTGTCCTGAGGGGCCGCAGCCCTCGGGCTCCCTCGTCCACCTGCGGCAGAGGCGGGGACGCGACACGCAGGGACTTTCCTTCCTGCTTCCCCCATCTCCAGGGCTGGCTCAGGGAAAAGGCGTTTCGCAGCCCCCCAGGCCTGGTGCCAGGCCGGAGCGGGGCCGGCTGCCCGGTGGGCTTCCCCCGCTGGCTCTGGGCACCAGCCCTCCCCAGGGCCGGCAGCAATGTCCCCCCGCGGCGGCTTTGGGTGCAATCCTGCCCCGGGGAGCTGGGCTGGCCCCAGGGTCCAGCCAGAGGTCCCTGAGGGGGCCATGATCAGAAAGGAATAAACCCCTGGGAGGAGGATGAGGAGGAAGGCGCTGGGGTGGTGCTGCCGGGGTCACGGTGGGGTTTGGGATGTGCAGGGTGCCCCCCCTCGATGGCCAGCCCTCCACCCTCCTTTGAGCTGACTCTGGTGTCGGCCTCCGAAATCGCTGGCCATGTTTGGACAAGTAGCCGGGCCCCTCTCCGGCTCCCGTGGGTCTGCCCTGGCCCCCCAGCGCCGTGCCGGTGGGCGGCAGCAGCGCCCTGGGCAATGCTGGGGGGGTCCCACGAGGCTGGAGGTGATAAATCTTCCCCCCCGCCCCGAAACCCAACCCCACTGGGCAGTTGTCACCCCACTGGGGTTTCAGTGACCCACATCCCACCTGCCTGGGGGGGGGAGGGATGGAATTTGGTCCGAATCCCTGCGAGAAGCTGCTGCCATCAGCTGATTGACAGCGAGGGGCTGGGAGCGGGATCTGACATGGGGTCCCCAAACTGGGAATGGAGTCCCCAAACTGGGAATGGGGTGCCCAAACTGGCCATAAAGTCCCCAAAGTGGGCAGGGGTTCCCTGGCCATGCTGGGGATGCTGTCTGGGGCAAGGAGCGCTGGAGCCAAGGGACCTCCCTGCCCCTTCCCGGGGCCGGATCCGGCATCAGCTGCTCACGGTGACTCAGGGCTGGCCGCCGTCACGTCCTGTCCCCGATGGCGTGACCCTTGCCTGGCACCGTGCCCCAAACCTCCAGCGGGCACCGGGTCTGGATCCATGGGGGCTCAGCCCTGTTGGTCCGCAGCAGGTTTGGCCCCGCGGGTCAGATCCGACCCCAGCAATCACGGGGTGGGGGAGACAGCCCTGTTTGTCCCAGTGCCACCTGCGTGCCGGGGACCGGCTGTGCTGCGAGGAAGGAGCTGCTTTGTCGGCATTTCCTCCGGCCGCTGTGTCCGGGGGTGAGTCACCTCCTGCACCCGCTGCTCCCCATCCCAGATGCCCCACGGCTCTTACGGGGTGGGTGCAGCCAGGTGCCATGGGGTGGTGGGGTGGCCTGGGGGGGCTTCCCCTCTCCCTGTTGCTGGCTCAGCCCCTTTCCGCTTGCAGCCGCCCCATGACAGGCTGGATGAGAAGGGAAACTGAGGCACGGTGCTGGCACGCACGTGTCAGGAGCCGGCCAGGCTGCTTCCCACGCCGCAGCCCTTTTCCCATACGGCTCCTACCCCACGCCCCTGCTTAATGATGGGCGGCTGCGTGCCACATCCTGCACCGTGTTTATCGGTGCTGGGGCCGTCCACGGTGCTGCTGGGGCTGCGTTCACCGGGGCTGGGGAGGAGGAAGGGGCTCTTGGGGTGCTGGTTGGCAGTGGGTGGGTGGGTGCCACGTTTCCGCTGTCTTCTCCCAACTGTTTTGGTACAAAGGAAGGTTTTGGGGAGGGGGGTCAGCGCTGCAGTGGGCTGGGAATGTGGGACCCGGGGGGGGGGGGGGGCATCATCCCAGGAATGGGGGAGCGTCGCCCCAGGGGGGTGCATCACCCCAGGGACAGGGGAGCATTCCCCCAAGAGGGTGCATCTCCCTGGGGATGGGGGAGCATCGCCCTGGGGGGTGCATCGCCCTGTGGGTGG
Source organism: Pelecanus crispus (assembly GCF_030463565.1). NCBI lineage: Eukaryota > Metazoa > Chordata > Aves > Pelecaniformes > Pelecanidae > Pelecanus > Pelecanus crispus. The sequence goes on from NC_134664.1 coordinate 4,673,277, forward strand.
GGGAGCATTGCCCTAGGGACCCCATCATCCTGCCTGATGCTGACAGACGGCCCCAGGCGCGCATTCCCAGCGGGGCTCCCGCCGTGGGGCTTGGCCGCAGGCATCCGTGCCGCCCCGATTTGGCAGCAGCTGTCGCGGCACTGGGGCATGGTGCTGCCAGGGGGGTCATGACCCGGCAGCTGGGTGAGCCCCCAAAACTGGGACAGAGCTTATTATAGCTGGCGGGAGCTATTCCCGGGGGTGTCTGACCTGGGTGAAGGGCGGGCGAGGCGGTGGCCGAGCACCCCCCCCGCGCATCCCCGGGAGCGTTGCGGGAAGGGACGGTGCTGGCTGGGGATGGCGATGCCTCACTGGGGGGACGCCCGCTGCCCACATCCCTGCCCTGGTCTCACGTGGGGTCCAGCTTGCCTCTCCCGTGGGGGTTTTTGGGTCCCCATCGATTGTCCCCATCATACATCCCCCTCGGCAACAGCCCCGGGGCACCGGTAGCCCCAGCGTGGCTCCTGCTTGCCCGCATTTAGCATCCCCAAGGGCTCATTTTGGGGAGGGGGAGCGGGGGCTGCCCGTGCCCCTCTGGCTGTATTTTTAGTCCTTTCCTTATAAGGTTGCCATGATTTTTGGGAGCTGCGAGAGGAATGAAGTCATCGCTGAGGTCATCCTGCCTCGTCCCCCCTCCCCGTCCCGGCGCGGGCTCACCCCACAGGGAGTTTTTGTGTGGGCTCCATTGAAATCCCCCTCTGGCCCAGCCTTAAAGGAAACAAAACCCTTCCCTGGCTGGCAGGGGGCCAGGCTGCGGGGGGCTGCGGGGGGCTCTTAAAGCACCAGGCCGGCCAGCCCCACGCATGGCCGCGGTCCCTGGGACCCCTGCGCCCCACCTGCCCTTTTGCACACGCGTGTGCACCAGCACGGCGCTTCCGTCTGGGCGTGCGAGCGGGTTTCGGCTGTGGGGCTGGTACCTCCGCTTCTCTTTCTGGCCTCCGAAAGCATCGTGTTCCCCAAAATCAGACTGCGTGTGTTCAGCTGGCGAGGTGGAACCAGGCGGGTGCTGCCCTGCGGGGCCTGGCAGCCTCCGGTTCGGGCCGGTGGGTTTTGGTCTCGGAGGGGGGGTCTGATCGGCATCCGAGCTGCAGCCCCGCACCGGGGTCAGGCATGGGGGGACCCGGGCGTGCTCGGTCCCATCGGGGCACACTTGGTCTTGTTGGGGCACACTTGGTCGCGTCGGGGTCAGCTATAGGGGCATGCTGGGTCCCACTGGGCACACACTCGGTCCCATCACGGACACCGTCAGTCCTGTCAGGGACACGCTCGGTCCCGTCGATGCACGCTCGCTCGTGCATTTCTCACAGCCTGCAGATGAGCGTCGCTGGGATTTTGCTCTCCAGGCTGCAGCCCCTGGGGTTTGCAAAGCCCCATCAGCCGTCCCCACCCCACCGGCTGACCCCCAGCCCTTGGCAGCCTTGTCCCATCCTTCTCCTCCTCCTCCTCGGGGTGAGGAAGGGGCTCCTCTTCCCCCCCGCCATCTGTCCCCCCTCGTTGCTTTGTCAGCACCGGCTGGAATGTGGATTAATTTCGGGAGGAATGTCACCCCCCGCCTTGCGAAGCTCCTCACTCACTGCCATCTCCTCCGCAGCATCCCGCCACTGCCCCTCCTTACCCGGGGACCCTGGCGTCCGGGCAGCCCTGCTTTTGGGGGACCACTTGGGGGGACAGGGGGGGTCTCGGGAGGGAGTTACCGGAGCTGCCATCGGCCGCTGATGGGCTGACGCTGCCCAGGCCTTGCTGAAAGGGTGCATTAGGGCCAAGGGCTGATTGAACGCAGGCTCGGTGTCTGATTAAACTAATAGGAGGGGTTGTTTTTTTTTTATTACGGTGTTTGGATCTGTTGGAGTTTAGCCTTAAAAGGAAACCGTCGCTTTCGGGCAGGGGAGGGGGCCGGGGGCTTCGCATAGAAGAAGGCAGATAAATGTTGGGTCCTTATCGGTCCCTGGCTCCGAGCATCCCCAGGCGCTGGCACGGGGACGGCCAGGCCAAATCCGGCGTGTGGGCGAGCGGCGGGGCCAGCCAGGCTGGCAGCCAGTCCCCGAGCACCCAAGGAGTGATGCTGAGCACACCCGTGGGTGCGAGGCTGTCGGTCCCCAGGGAAGCCGTGGCTGCCCGGGTGCCCTTGTCCCCTCGCCCGGGGTGACTCAGCCCTTTGCCCAGCATAAAGGAGCCCATTCTCCGGACGGAGGCTGATTTATGCGCCTCTTCCCGTGCCATCCCCACGCCTGGCCACACAACGGGGTGATTGAGCCCCCTTGGCTCCTTGCAGCCCCCCTGCAGCCCAGCACCCTTTGGGAGAAGGGGCAAAGCTGCGTCTGCCAGGGCGACGGGGTCTCTGCCGTGGTGCTCGGGGTACCCGGCAGCTCCTGGGGCTGGGCAGCTGCATGCTGCCCCGCGGGCAGCCTGCCCGATCCGGGCAGGAATAGCGCTGGTTTTGCTGGCTCATTGCTGAAGGCGCTGGCACGGGGATGGGGTGGGCTGGTATCCCGTCCCGCTCCGGCTGGCCAGCCCAGGCGGCTGTCAGGGAAGTGCCCGGCCAGCAGCTAGCCCTGAGCGGCATCCGTGGGGCCCTGGGGCTGGGGGAGCTTTGGCCCAGGGGGGTACATTGCCCCGGGAATGGCTGAGCTTCGTCCTGGGGACCCTGTCCCCAACCCGTGCTGATGGACGGCCCCGGGCGCGCTTTCCTGGTGGGAAGCAGCCTGGCAGTGCAGCCTCCTCAAGCTGTGCCCTCTCCTGCCCCCCCAGCCCTGCCCTGGGGCTGCTGCCCCCGCCCCTCCTGTCCCCCCCGAGCTGCCCGGCTGCGAGAATGAAGAGAGCCGGGCTGCAGCGGGTCCAAGCAGGAGGACAAGGCTTTATTAAATTAACGTCAAGGCAGCGAATACATCCGGCGTGGGTCAGCCCTGTGAGCATCAGCGAGTTGGGGCTGGGGACCCCTGGGCGCCCTTGCTCTGAGGCGCTGGGCCCTGGGGTGCAGCGTGTGGGGGTCCCCAGCCTCTGGCTGGGCTTCCCGGGATGGATGCGCTGGGGGGCACTGAAGGGGGGAGATCACAGGGAAGGGGGAAACATGGGGTTTAAATTAAATACAGCCACGGCAACCCACCCAGAGGGGGCACAAAATGAGGCTGGGGTCCCAGAGCAAGCATGCAAATTTGGGAGGCCCGGGGAGGGGACTGAGCTTGGTGGTTCTTCACTCTGAAAAGGGGTGCAAAAAAAATCCACACAAATGTGTTAAAAATCATAAGGAGATGGAGAAGCGTTAGGTGGGCGGGTGGGCGAAGTGAGGGTGCTGGGTTTTGGCAGGGAGGGGGCTACTGGAGGGGTCCCCCCCCGCCACAGTCACTCATCCCCCAAGGACCAGGGCTCCTGCTCGGCTCTCAGCCGGCACGCTGGCGGTTCATCGGGCGCGAGGCACAAGACGTCGTCCCCCAAAGGGGACGGCACGGGGATGGCGTCGGCCCCGCTGTGCTTGCCACACGGAGTGGCATCAGCCAGCTTGGCGGCGATGGCATCTGCGGGAGCAGGGGGCTGCGGTGGCATCACTGCGGTGGGGTCTGGGGTCTCTGCGGGGAACTCCTGTGCCGGCGGCACGCCGCTGATGCTGTTCAGCACCTCCTCAGTGAATTCGGCCAGGTCCTCCAGGCTGGCCTCCCGGTGCAGCCCGTTCTCAGCCCGAACCGGACCTTCCGTCCCCAGTGCCACATCCGCTGGTGCCTCCTGCACTGTTGGCTCCTCCTCGCTGGATGAGGCGGGCGAGGAATCTTCCCCAGTGTCCTGAGGTAGCTTGGTCCCACTGGGATGCCACTGCCCGCCCTCGGCCGCCCTTGCCCCCATCACCAGCTCCTGATTGAACTCCAGGGCTTGCTCAACTATTTCCAAAATATCTGAGTCTTTCATGATGTCCACCGGCACCTTTGCAGAGAGATCAGCTGCCTCTGGGCTTTCTTTAATTATCTCCGGAAAACCTTCCTGCCCCGGCACAGAGCCCGGCCGAGGTGCGTCGGCCTCGGGGTGCTCCTCGTCCCTGGCTGGGGTAGGGCTGTAACCGTCTGGTGCTTCCTCCTCCACAGCTGGCAGGTCATCCGATGTCTGCTCCGCTTGGTCAGGCAGCAGAGAGACCGGCATCACCTGGGCCTGGAGCCCTGTCAGAGGGATGGGCTCGGCTGTGTCGTGGTGAGCTGTGCCGGGCTCATCCTCCTCCTCCTCCTCCTCCTCCTGCCCCACCAGCCCCAGGTTGCAGCCTGGGATCATTTCGCCTCTGCTGACATTGCTCTCCTGCTCCACTGTACTGTCGAGGTTCTCGACCGATTCGGTGGCCAAGCCCTCTGAGTGCCCTGGTCTGTCACACACGCTGGAGCCTCCGACACCCTGGGCTGCTAACAGCTCCGTGGCCCCAGGGAAGCCAGGATCTGCCTTGGGCACAGCTGGACCTTCCTCCAGCTCAGCAGTAAACCCCCCAGCATCGTCCTCATTCTCATCCTCATCCTTTGGCATCTCAGGTTCTTCTGTGGGCATCTTCATGTCTTCATCTGCTTCACCAACAAATGCCTCAAAGTGCCCTTCATCTTCTGGCACTGGAGACACTTCTCCAGGAGCTTCCAGATCATCTTTGCTGGCTTCGGTTGCTTCAACTTTAATTTCTTCAAAGTCCTCAGAGATCTCGGCTTCCTCTGAGCTGGACGTCTCTTGGTTGGGAGCAGAGACCATGAAATAGCCTTCCTCCTCCTCGGCACCCTCTGCTGCAGGGGCTACCTCAGTCCCTGCCTCCTCTTCGCAGCTCTCCGTGGGAGTTGGGGGCTTGTCCCTCTCTTCCAGCCATCCTTCATCCTCTGGAGCTATTTCAGATGCAGGAGCTGTCTCTGTGGCCTCCTCAGTCTCCGGAGGGTTTTGGCTGGGTGCAACCACAGGCAGCATCTCCCCTTCATAGAGGTGCAAGGGTGTGCTGTCTGGCAGCGTGTCCTCCAGCTCCACCCTCCTGCCCATCCCTGGTGCCTGCTCCAGCTCTCCCAATTGCCCAGCATCCTCCTCCGCCAACTTGCCACTTTCCATGCCCTCACCTGGAGCCTGTGGAAGTGCCACAGGGCCAGTGCTGCTGCTCTCCGGCTGTCCTGGGTCCGAGCCAAGCTCGTTGTCAGCTTCATCGTCCTGCACCTCCCATGACTCCTCCAGAGCCTCGGCCAGCTCCTGGCTGTCCCCTCGCCCGGGGGCATCTGCGGGTGCCCAGGCAGGCTGCCCAACGGTGCCCTCCTGCTCATCCCTCGCCAGCCCCGGGGCTGGCTCAGCCTCCGGTGGTGGCTGCTGCTGGCTCATCTCCTGGCTCTCGGCATCTTCTTCATCATCTTCCCGGGTTTCCTCCAGCTCTGCTGGTGACATGTCGCCTCTCTCCTCACTTTCCAGCCCTCCTGCACTTGTTGGGGTGTCATCTGCCCAGGTTGGCTCTTCTGTCCCCAGAGCCCCCTCTGCGTCCTCTGCTGTCACCTCCCAGTCCTCTGGATGGGGCTTTTGGCTGTTGCCATCATCCCCCCTGCCCCAGGGCTCCTGTCCCAGCTCTGGCTCCAGCTCCTCCTGCTGCAGCACCTCTTCCACAAAGCCATTTTCCTGCAGGTCCCCGGGCTCCTCCCAGGCTCTGCTCTCCTGCCCCAGGGTTTCAGGTCCTGCAGCCTCTCCTGCCCCAGGGTCTTCTCCTCCCAGCACCTCCCCGCTGGCCTCTCCCTTTTCTCCCTCACCATCTTTTGCTCTGCCTGGGTCCTCCCCTCCCACAGCATCTTCTTCAGCCCCTGATGAAACCTCTTCTGCTGGGATGGCCTCATGGATGTTTGAGGGCTCCTGCTCTGGGCACATTTCTTGCCCTGGGTGTGTCTCCTGCCCCCTTTCCTCCTCTGCAGCCAGATCCATCTCTCTCATGGGCATTTCCCGATGCTCAAAATTTTCCTGCATTCCATCAACAAGGTCCTCTTCCAGGTGACTCTCTGTGGGCAAAACTGGGTGGCTTCCCACAGGGACAGCATGAGCAGCTTCAACTTCCCTTTGCAGGGACTTTCCTTCTTGCAAATCCATCCCTTCACCCTGGAAATCGTCATCTTCCCCACAGGGGCTATGTGATCCCCTCTCCTCCTCATCCTCCAAGGGCTGCAATGCCTCCCTGCTTGGGGCCTCTGCCTCATCCTCTCCTCGCTCTGGATCTTCCTGGACAGTGCCTGCCTGGCCAGGGCCACTCACGTCCTCTTCCTGGGCCACCACGTCTGGTTCCCTTGAGCTCAGCACAGTGGGCATCTCCTCCTCCCACACTCCCATCTCTTCCCAGCTTGCCGTGGCACTTAGGGAAGCAGCCGTGCCACAGGGATGTGGTCCTGGTGGGGATGCAGCTCCGTCCTGCAGAGCGCTGCTCTCCGTACCCAGCCCCTGGAGCACGGCTTCCCCAGCCCTCTCCTCTGCTTTGGGGGCTTCACCATCCCCGGCACCCTCGGAGGGGTCTTGCCCTTCCCCTGCCCCTCTGCAAGCCTCTACGGGGGGAACAGGGCTGAGCGTGGGCTCTTCTTTGGGCTGAGCATCATCTTTCATTTCCTTGAGAGCATCCTCCAGCGCCTCGCTGACCAGCTGGGCTGGGTACTGCAGGCTGCGGGTGGGTGCCGTTCCTGGGGGCTCGGCACTGGTGGTGTGTGTCTCCGCTGTGGCTCTGGGCAGAGAATGCTCCTTCCCTTGGCTCATCTCAGCCCTGTCTCCCCCTGGCCAGGCAGGACCCTCTTCCCCCAGACTCCCCAGCTCTGGTGGCATGTGGCTGGGGGGGTCCGGGGAGAAAGAAGGGGCAGCTTTGCCGGCCTGCAAGGGGCGGCTGGGGGTACCTGGCTCCCTGGCTGTGCTGGCAGCCTGTGGTGCCGTGGCACAGAGGACCGAGCTGATTTTCTGGATCTCCCTGGCACCAGGGCTCTGGCTTTTGGGTGTCAGGGCATCACTTTGGGCTTTTGCTGACTGCCCCCTCCCCTCTGCCCTGGGGAAGATGGAGGGGCTGGTGCGGTGGTCCCGGGGCAGCAGCCGCCTGGCCTCGACACTTGCCGGTGCCAACTTGCTGCTGCTGCTCACCTCCAGCTTGAGATCTGCAAAGAGCAAGGGGGAGTGCAGTGAGCATGCTGAAAAGCCACTCATGCATCTCCCCCATCCCTCCCCTGCTGCCTGGGTGTCTCTCACTGCCCTCTGCCCCCTCTCCTATTTTTAAACAGCCCCTTCATGGAAAGCGGGAAATTCCTCACTCGAGTGCAGCCAATGCCAATGCTCCTGGGAGATTCGGCACCGTATGACGACGATGCTCTGCCTGGCTGCAGCCACAGTCAGGTCTTGCTGCTGGGGGAAGCGTGCAGGTGACAGGCTTTCCTTGTTGGTTTTTTTTGGAGGAAAAAGGAAATGCTCAGCTTGTTACAACAGCCCGCAGTCCTGCTGGGCACGCGGATCCACTCCTGCCCTCCCCATGCAGGGGAGGAACTAAAACAAGAGGTTAAGAAGCAGATAAGCCCTTATCTGCACCGCGGCGGCTGTGAGCCCTGTGCCAGGAGCCCCCCAGCCGCCATTCGCACCTTCCTATCATGGCTGAGCAATCCCTGCCAGGAAAATGCTTGTGTCTATATTCAGCCTCATCCCCTGAACCCCCCCGAGGCGATGCAGTGGCGGTGCTGGGGCTGGTGCCGGGGCTGGTGCTGGTGGTCCCTTACCTCGCAAGCCGTTGGCCAGCTTGTATTCCCCAGCTGGCATTTGCAAGCGGGTGCTCTCTGCTTCCAGCAGCGTCCTGCAAGGAAAGGAGCGGGGTGGGTGCTATGGGGTGCGTGGGTGGGCATCTGCACCATGGTGAGAGCTGAGCTGCTCCCTGTGCACCCCAGCAAACCCCGCTGGGCTATGGCGGCTACTTTGCAGGTAAACTGAGGCACAAAAGGGCTATAGATGGTTTTGCTGCCCTGTCCCGGCTCGTGGGGAGGCCGGGGGGACCGGATCAGCCCCCCTTGCTCCTGTCTCCCGTCCCATCCCCCCGTCCCCAGGATTAGTGTCCATGCTGGGTGACATCATGCTCTGCCGGGGAGGCCCCACAGCTCGGCTGGGGACAGCCCCTATTCTCATGCTAATTGTCCCCCCAGTCCCCTGGCAGCCTGCCTTTGTCTGGGGCCATCTGGAAGGGCTGGAAGAGGGGCGAGGGGCTGCCCCTATGCAAGACCCAGAGACCTGCCTTGTGTCCGAGACCTCTCCTGTGCCCACCGTGGTGCAGGGTTTGGCCCCAGCTCCCTGCAGGCGGCTGTGTTGGGGAAGCAGCTGCTCCCCAGCCCTGTCCCCATCGGGCACCTCACCTGTAGGTTGCCACTTCCAGGCTGAGGGACATCTTGAGGTGCATGAGCTGCTGCCTGTCCTCCAGCACCTGGGCGATCTGCACCCGCAGGGTCTGCTTCTCCTGCTCCAGGGCTTCCATCGCCAGCTGCGGGCAGCATGGGGGGGGGGTCAGGGACACCTCAGCCCTGCCTGAGCCCTCCCTGTCCCTGCCATACGTGGGACAGTGCCAGTGGCTCTCGCTTCCACCCAGTGCCCCTCGAGGTACTGCGGGGAGAGAGGTCCTGGGCACTTGATTTTAGCATGAGGTCACTGAGGATGGGAGGAGGGGGGCAAGGAGAAGAGCAGGGCTGAAGAGTGAGGGAGAGGTGACTGCCGGAGGAGGGAGGAAAGGCTGGGGGGATTCGGGACTGCAAGACGCCGGCGTGGGAAAGAAGCATCTTCTGGGCAAGCAGCCAAGGCCACAGCACGCTTTGCTCTGTGGTGCCCGTGGCTGGTCCCCGGACCTGGAACAAAGAGGGACCCTTCCCTGGGCAGTGTCCGCGCCATCCCCGGCATTTCCAACCCTGTCTGCTGCGCCACCTCCCTCTGCTGAATGACTTTTGCAGCTGTTGGGTTGCAGCTGCAGCAAAGTCGGTCAGAGTTTATCCTCCCCACAACCCCCCCCACTGCCTGCACCCAGCACCGGGGGGCAACGGGCAGGGGCTGCCATTCCCCTGCTACCCTGGCTCTGGAGCCCAGCGGCACATGGAGCAGCAGCCCCGGGCAGGGTTGTGGGGGAGGACCCAGTGTCTGGGTGCTGCTCCCCTGCAGTGGGGTGGCGCCGGGTCCTTGTTGTGATGGGGACAAGGATGTCCCAGAGCTGCTCTGCTCTTCCTCCTGCCCTCCCTAGCTTCTTCTCCATCTGCAGCTCATCGAGGGCCACCGTCCATCCCTGCCCTGCGGTTTGCTGCCTCCATCTTACCTCCTCCTATCCATCTCCCCCGTCCCTTTGCAGGGTGTGGGTGCCCTGGGCACCCCCCAGGCACCCACAGCACCCTGCTCTCCCTCTCCCCAGGTGCCTTCCCACTGCTTTTGCCCACCTGGAACTTCTCTGCCTCCCCACGCTGCTCCTGCCACTGCCGGGCCAGGCTCTCCTCCAGCATCTCCTTCCGTGCTTTGAGCCCTGCCAGGTCTTTCTCCAGGTGCTGCAGCTGCAGCTGGCTCTGCTGGTTGTCCTCCACCGCCTTCCAGAGGTTCTCCTTGGCCTGGCAGAGGGAACCCTCCAGCTGTGACACCTCCGTCTTGTAGGTCTCCACTGCCCCTTTCCAGATCTCCGAGAGCCTCTTGGAGTAGTCCTCCACCTCCACCGGCTGGAAAGCCACTGGTGCACAGCGGAAGCTTTCCAGGCTCTGTGAGAAGCTTGCGATCTCCTGGTCCAGTCCTGCTTTCTCCTCCTCGTGCACCTCCAGCAAGGCTTCCACCTCCTTCTCCAGCTGCACAGCTCTCTCCTTCAGCCAGATCTGAGCTCTCCTCTCCTCCTCCAGCTCCTTCCTGCTCAAGGACAGCTGCTTCTTGGCTTCTTCTCGGGCTGCCTGCTCCTTCTGGCACCTGCTTTTCACCTGCTGGACCTCCTCGTAGAGGTTGTCCCTGGCCAGCTCAGCTGTGCACTTCTCCCTGAAGGCATGATCCAGTGCATCCCGCAGGGCTCGCAGCTCCTCCTCGTACTTTGCCCGCCACGAGTCCCCAGCAGGGCTGCCCTTGGCACTCTGGATTTCGGCTCGCAGCACCTCATTTTCCTCCTCCAGGAACTTCACGCGGGCCAGGTACGCCTCCAGCCGCTTGTTGAGGTCCCACATTTGCAGCGATTCCTCGCCCAGGGCTCTCGCCCCCGTGAAACTTTCTGTGCTCAGCATTGGCGTTGCCGGAGGATGCTGGGGCTCTGGTGCCGGCACTGCCAGAGGATGCCGGAGAGGATGCCGGGGCTCTGAACAAGAGGGAAGGCAGGGAGGGAAGCGAGTGGCTGGGAGTGGAGGGGAGCGCAGCTATTCATACTGCACTCCGGGCAAGTGGGAGGCCCCTGAGACCCGGGCGAGCAGTGGGGCTTAACTCTTCCGCAGCCGGGACGGCTCCAGCCCACGTGGGCTCAACGCCTGCTGTGGGACGGCTGAGCCCTGCTCCAGCAAACACCACCGTGATTTCCCTGCCCTGGGGAAGGGCAAGCAAGGTGTTTCTTTGCACTTTGGGAGGGTGGCTTGAGGTGTTGGATTCCCCCCCGGCCTCGGTGTGTCTCAGCTGGGAAAATCCCCCCAACAAAGCCAGAGTGCCATGCCAGGGTGCTGGAGGGCTGCTGTGGGTCTTGGCAGATGCCTGTCCTCGAGGGCTTTGCTGCAGGCATCCCGCCGCGGCAGCTCACTGGCCCCACGCTGCTCCAAAACCTGGGGCCAAGGGAGCCCAGCCAGGGCCCATCGAGGGTCTCACAGTCCTGGGGAGGTGATGGCTGCACCAGGGACACCAGTGCCTCTTGGTGGCTGGGGCAGTTTTGGGCTCAGCACAAGCCATGGCTGAGCCGGTGCCCTCTATCTGGCCATACGGGCATCCTTTTGCACAGGGAGAACCGCCCTGGGGGGATGGCAGGGAGCAGCAGGCATCATCCCGGCCAACGCCCCCTTGGGGGGCTGCATCCAGCTGTCTCCAGCTGCAATTGTCTTTCTTTCCAGATGTGCACAGCAGGAGGCGCTGAGCGGAGCTGGGAGTCCAGTGGGGGCTCGAGGCTGCAGCTGGCTGCCGGTTTCGCTGGCAGACTCTGAAACTTGGCAAGCATTGGCTCAACATTTGGTTTCGTTCACAGCTTTCACCCGCATGGCCGAGCCGTCATGGTGGGGTTATGAATCGCTTTGTGGGGAGCATTTGGGGATTAGTATTTTTTATTTTCTCTTTTTTTTTTTTTCCCCCAGCTGATTTATTTGGGGGGAGGGCAGTGGGCTGGCAAGGGGAGGAGGTTTAAAAATTCAAACTCGGGAGGTTTCTGTGAATGAAAGAAGCAGGAAAACATTATTTGGGGAGAGACTTGCCAGCTTTTTCTCCTAGTCCTCCCTCTCCTGGAGAGATAGTGGTTTTCCCATGGAAGGGTCCCTGCTCTGTCCTTGCCAGGGCAAGGAGGGAAAGAGTAACTGTCCCCTCCCGAGCTGTCCCACGGGGCAGGCTCCAGGCGAGCTCCTCCGGAGAGATGAGCAACAGTCCCCTCTGCTGGCAAAGGCCACCCAGAGCCACCCAGAGCTGTCCCCGAGCTCCTTCCAGCCTTGCACCATCCGGGAGCTGGTGGGGCCCCCACATCCCCCGTGTCTGGGAGCAGCGATAACAGGGGTCCCAGCCCCCCTTGGCACGGCAGGGAGCGGGTTTTCCCCCGGGTGCTGCTGAGTCCTGTCTCGGTGCCTGGCTGCTGGTGGTGGGGATGCCCTGGCTTGGGGGTCCCCGAAGGCATCGGCTTCCCAGCTCATCTCCGGCCAGACATCCTGTCTGGCTCCCCAGCCCCGGCTCTGGTTTGGCTCTGGTTTGCCTCTCACAGCCAGGATTGAAATGCCATTAAGCAGCACAGGGAGCGCTGAGGTCGAGCAATTCATCTCCAGGTCCCCAGAGCTCCAGGCAGCGGGGTGATGGAGCCTTGCCATGTGCCTTCATCCTCCTCCTCCTCCTCCTCCTCCTCCTTGTTTTCATAGCACATCCACTCTGGATCCAGCTGTCCCCGCTGCCTGGCTGCTTGGCTTTTCCACCAGCTCCCAATTTCCCCCTCCTGTTGAGTGCCCGTGGGGTGACTGGGTGCCCCAGGGCTGCCCGAGGGCAGCTGGCCCCCAGTATTGGTGTCTGCCGCAAGGCGGCCCTCGGTGCCCGCGGCTATGCCAGGACTTGCCTGGGGATGGAACATTTCCTTCCTCCCTGGCTTCACTCCCCTCTTCCTCCACATGCCTTTGCTTTGGCTTTCCCCATTGTGCCCAGTCCCCTCTCCCCTGGCCAGCACCGGGGCTCGGTGGGACACCCCAAATCCTGCAGCCCAGGGAGGACTCAGGATCCCCAGGGGTGTAGAGGGGTCCCAGCGCCTCCCTGCCTTGGGGAGGCTTGGGGGGCACCCCGGGGTGGGATGTCTGTGCATCCCTTCCTTCTGTGGGGTGCTTGGCGTTGGGAGTCACTTGGGATAGGGAAGTCTGTGTCCCTGGGGGATGCTCGGGGTCAGGACCCCCTGGGATGGGGATGTCTGTGCCCCCCCATCCCCGCAGGGTGCGCAGGGGTGGCCATTTGGTGGCAGTGGAGGTTTGTGGGGATGGCAGGTTTGAAGGTGCTGCAGCCCTGTGGTCCCGGCAGTGCGTGCTGCCCCGGGGTGCAGGCCCAGCGGGGTGCTGGCGAGCTTGGCACGGGGTGCACAGCAGACACTGCTACGTGGCTTTGAGCAGGGCTGGAGGGGGAAGGAGGAGGAGGAGGAAGCACAGCTGGGCATCGGGGCTCTTTCAGCCTCGATGCAGTTGGAGACTGCCTGTGGCCAGGGGCTGCAGTTGTTGGACGGGGTCCCTGTGGGGCCGGGCCCCTTCCCATGCCCTTGGCTGCTGGGGCTGGGCCTGGGGCAATGAGAAGGGCTGAGACATCTCTGGGGCTGCAGGCAGGGATGGGGATTCTCTGATGTCTAATAAGGGTTGTGCCCTGCTGCTGCCTTGCTCCTCTCCCTCCTCCCCTGCCCCTTCCAGGTGCTGGATGTCCTAAGGGCTTTGCCCCAACGATGCTGCCAGCCAGGAGGGACCAGGAGCTGCCCTGGGAAGGGGCAGGCAGAGCAGCAGCGCTAGAAGATTTGCTCTGAGCCCACGAGGAAACCCCAGCCAGGCTGGGAACATTTGTTCCCAATTAGGATGGGGGACGCTCCTTGCTGAGCAGGCACTCCGCGTTTCCTCCAGCCTCAAGCCTTTTGCCACAAAAGTGCCGGGTGCAGGATGTGAACTCATGGGTCAGGTATGGGGGGCAGAGGCTGGGGCAGCCCGTGGGTTTCACCCCTGCCCGTCCCACTGTCCGTCCTGGTGTCCATTCTGGCCCCGCACCGCGATGCAGCTGCCTTGAGGACAGAGCGTTGCGGTGTGCATCGCCCGCTGGACTGCACTGTTAATGAGACCGTCTCCGCCACCCATAATTATTTCCCAGGGCGACGAATGATTAATTCTGCACAGGAGATGCAGCTTTCTGCAAATTCATGCAAGCAATTATCTGGCAGACACCGTGCTGGCCCCCCCGGGCAGAGGATGCTCCACGCCAGAGAAAGTTTGAGTGAGATCTTGTTAAAAAAAGCCCTGACGCTGGCTTGTGGGTGCTGCCCTTCTCCCAAGGGTCTTGGGTCTGCAAATGAGGGTCCCCAGCTGCACCCCAGATCCCACTGGGTGCCCAGGGCACCTAGGTCCCGACAGGTCCCTCCAGGAGCAATCTGCAAGCCATCAAATCTAAAGATGCATTAATTATCCTGGGACCCCGTGACATGGATGCAGGTGGGTAAACTGAGGCACGGCACGTGCTCTCCATGGGACCAAGCTTGGCTGACTGCTGTGCTGGGAGGTCGGGTCTGGCTGCTCCCAGCACCCTTTTTGGGGCTGGCGAAGCCCCTGGGTCCCTCCAGCCCCCGGACGGTGCCTCCACCCACGTGGGCCCTCACTGCAAAGGGGGTTTTGCATGACAAAGCCTTCGCTTGCTACTGGGACCCCTGCCCGTGGCCCCCTCCCTGTCCAGCTGAAGCTGCCAAATATTAGAAATAACCATCCAAAGGGCATTCCCGTACCATGGCAGGGGGCCGTGGCGGGGCGACCCCCTTCTCCAGCCAGGTCTGGGGGAGCCTGTGCTGGCTGCTCCTCCACTTCTGCTGCATTGGGTTAAATAACGTGCCCGGGTTGAGCATCCTCCTCTCCCCGTGCTCAGCATCTCGTGCTGGGTTTGCCAGCTGCCAGGAGGGAGGGAAGGGGAGGGACGAAGCGCCTGCCAACACGGTAATAATTTTTTTTTCTTAATTAGGGGAAGGAATAAATATAAAAGGAGGAGGGAAAGGGGAAGGGAAAAAAAAAAAAAAAGAGATGAGGACACGGACACACACAGAAGACTCCTCTTTTCTCGGTGCCTGCACTTATGCCTGGTGGAGCTCGTTCCCAGCCGTCCTGCCAACCTGCTGCCGACCGCTGCCTGTGCTGCCCCGGAGAAGCCGCAGCTCAGCCCTGCACCGGGGCCCCGGGGAAGGGGAGCCCCCCCCGGTGCTGCCGTTCCCCCTGCTGCAAAGAAGGGCCACCGCGGGGCTGCCGCCACGCACCGAGCAAGGTGGGATGTGGGGAACGCGTTGGGCTCGGCCGACGGTCAACCACAGGGCAATGCATGGTCTGGCTGGGCAGCTGCCTGCTGCCGTACTGCGCTATTAATTTCAATATCTCATTTCACCTTCGCGCCGGAGGAAAGTAAGAGGAGAGCTGATCCGGCGTGAGGATGCCGAGAGCTTTCCCCATGCTTTTCCCTGTGGGATGTGGGCACGGGAGGCACAGGGCATCCTCCTGCCCTGCAGCAGAGTATGCTTGAAGCTGGTGGTCCCCACGGTCCAGCTGCAGGGAGGTTTGTCCTTGTCACCGACTCCTCCTGGGAGGACAGCATCATACTGCAAGTTTTTTTTTTTTTTTTTAATGGATCAGCCTGTACCGGCACTGGTTCTGCAGTGCTGGAGGCAGACCAGGGGCTGAAGGGGGGTTTCTTGCTAAGTTGGGTGGAAAAAGGACTTTGGTGCTGCCCGGCCACCGCAGCCTGGAGCCCAGCCCGTCCCGCTGCCCAGCCAGCAGTTGGGCTTGAAGGCATTGGGGATAAGAGGGATTTTCAGGGCTGTTTAGGCAGCTGCTCCCGTGGGACCCTCAGTTTGGGAGAGCTGTTGGAGGGGCCAGGGGTCCAGCATGGGTCTGGGGTGTCCCACCACAAGGAAGCCCTCCCCATCTGTCCTGCAGAGCCTCTGGACAGGTCCCTGTCCCAGGGATGCTGCAGTCAGGGTAGCAGTAGAAAGGGAAACTGAGGCACAGAGCTGGGCAGGGGCTTGCACAGAGAGCCAGGGGCCCGGCTGCCCCCTCTCCTGCCTGGCTGCATCACTACTGTCCTTAGGGAGGTTTTCAGGGGCAAAGCTGCCCCATCCCAGAGGGGCTGGGGCAGAGCCCAGGGTTTGGGGTGGCTGCTGGGCATTGCTGGATCTCCCTGTCCTCCCCCAGCTCTCTTGGCTCCATCCCCCAGCTCTGCCAGTGTCCCAGTGGGGGCAACAGAAGGGGCAGGGGGAAAATAGAAACATTTTGTGGGATTTTCATGGCTTTTCCCTGCTGAGCAGCCCTAGTGTGAACCCCAGGTCACCCATGGGGTGCCCTGGGCTGGAGTAGTTTGCTACAAACCCCTTCCCCTCCCGCAGCCAGAGTATTTCATCCCCAGGATGAAGGGACAGCCCTTGAGCATCCCCTCCAGGGACTGCTTTTGGCTCAAGCCGCCTCCTCTCCCATCACACTGACTTCTCCCGTCTCAGTCCAACCCAAAACCTGTTGCTCTTCCTTTCAGCTGCTAGAGGGGTGGGAAAAACTGCCTCTGCCCCAGCCTGGAGCCCTTTCCAGCTGCTGGGTGGGTGCATGGCAGTATGAGGGTGGTGGGGGATGCTTTAGGGCTGCTTTTCAAGGAATAGGTTTAGACTGGGGAAACTGGGAGCCCAGGTCCTTCCTCAGAGCCCTGTGATCTTGTGCCGGGAGCAAGGAGCTGCGAGTCTGCTGGTGAGCATGCAGAGGGGCCAGGGAGCCCTGACTTAGCAGGTACCACCTGAGCAGCAGTGCCGAAATCTGGGGCCCCCCCATCCTCCACTCCACGCTTCTCCTGCCCCACCTCGTGCCTCAGTTTCCCCACAGCCAGAAAAGGTGGAGATGGGTGTGCAAGCCTTCATGTATGTGTGCAACATGCTCACCCAGGCATGTGTGTGCTCACGTGTCCCTGGGGGTCCCTACGGGATCTGCTCCCACCCCTACGCCTCTGTGCTGGACTGTATCTCCCCAGAGACCCTCCCTGGGCTCCCCTGGATCCCCTGCTATAGGGGGCACATCCTCGCATCCCAGCCCTGCAACAAGGAGCCCCTTTCTCTCTGCTGGGCTAGGGGGGGCTGAGTGGTTCTGGCAGCCGGAGGGACCCCCCCCGTTCTCCCCACCTGCTTCCGGCCTTTTAAGCTCTGCCAGCGGCTGCTGCCAAGAGGCTGCCGGGCACTTCCCACTGCATCCCCTGCACAGAGTGTGGCCTTGCCACCCCAGCCCCCTCCCAGGGGAGCTGGCGTCTCCCCCAGCACTGCCCTGTGCCAGGGACCCCGCTGAGCATGGCTGCACCCCATGCAGATCCAGGGGTGGGGACGGATCCTGGACTCAGGGCCAGTTTGCAGCAAGGGAGGGGAACCGATACAGAGGCAGCCACGTGCGTGCCAGGATGGGTGCGTGCATGGATGGGGACATCAGTCTGTTCGGCTGGCCAGGACGGCAGCGGGGTGTCCGAAACCCTTTGCTGGTGGGGACGGGGCTGTCCGCTTGTGCCTGGAGCGGGGCCAGACTCTGCCCGTGGCTGCTGACTCATTCTGCAGCTGAGCATCCCTGGAAAGCCACCGCTCCGCTGCCTGCCCTCCCCCCGGCTCGCTGCGGGCTGGCAGGGCACCTTGTGAGCTGGGATGAGTAATGGTCACGCGGAGGGGACAAGGGGGCCATGGAGGAGAAAGCCCCTCTCTGGAGATGGGAAGGGATCCGGCCCTCAGCCATCCCCTCGCAGCATCTCCTGCCTTTCACCCTGGACCAGGTGCTGCAGCCCCAAATCACGCCTGCCACGTGTTCAAGGAGCCACATCTGAAAGCAGGGCCCAACTCAGGGGAGAAAGAAAGATCACTCCCATCCCAAAATAGACTTCAGCTCCATTTTCCACCTGGTTTCCCACGGAAATGGAGGTTAGCCAGCCCTGCCGCCTGCATGCGTGCCTGTGTCTTGGTCCATCCCCGTCAGCTCCTGAGCTCCAAGGTCTCAGAGACGATTGAGACCCACGAGCCGCTGCTACCCCCCTCCCCCAGCTTTTTGGCTCCCTTTCCCTAGTCCTGCTCCCAGCTTTTCCCTCCCAACATGTGGGCTGACAAATTTTCCATTTGTGGCAAATAGGAAAAAAAAAACCCAAATATCCAACCCCAAACCCCAAATGTGACGTCTGAGAGTCTCTAGCCATCACGGACTCCAGGACCTTGGGACATTGCCCATGGGCAGGGAGAAACTAGGTTTAACCCTCTCCGTGTCCCATTCCCGGTGTCGGCACCCTGGTCCCAGCCAGGGATGGGCACAGGAGGGGAGCAGACACCCGCTCACCCCAGCTTCCCCTGTTCTTGCAGAGTTTTATCACTTGAATTTCCTCCCTGGGGCTTCATGGCTGCTGCCGACCACTGCTCACGCCACTGCGGCGCCTTGGGAACAGGAAGAAAAGGCACCCGTGACAAAAGCCTTC
Source organism: Pelecanus crispus (assembly GCF_030463565.1). Classification (NCBI taxonomy): domain Eukaryota; kingdom Metazoa; phylum Chordata; class Aves; order Pelecaniformes; family Pelecanidae; genus Pelecanus; species Pelecanus crispus. Next base: position 4,691,133 of record NC_134664.1, read on the forward strand.
CTCGCTTGGCTGCCCGGGGGGACGGCAGCCAGTCCCTGCACTGGAGCCCAGCCATGGCTGCCGAGCAGGAGGGTTTTGTCTCTCGCTCCAGAGCCATGGGGCTGAATTCAAATGATCTGGCCAGAGCAGAGAAAGCCCCCAGCTTGGCTCTGGCTCTGCCAGCCAGGTCCTGGGTGATCAGGCTTTGGCTGCCCGTGCCGAGCTCCTGCTGGGAAGGGGGTGGTTTCTGGTCTGCACGTGATGGTCGATGTCCATGGTGCATGGTGCTAGGGACTGTACATGCACGGTGCGTGGTGCCAGGGGCTATAAGTGCATGGTGCTAGGGGCTGTGCATCCATGCTGCTTGGTGCTATGGGCTCCATGTCCATGGTGCATGGTGCCAGGGGCTGTATGTCCACGGTGTGTGGTGCTATGGGCTGTGCATTCATGGTGCATGGTGCTAGGGGCTGTGCATACATGGTGTGTGTTGCTGGGGACTATACTCACACCCTCTGCCTGGTGCATTCTTCCCATGGGTAAACTCAGAGAGCATTGTTCGCAGAGGGATGCAGGCGATGGGGACAGCCTCCCATCAGGAGGACGTCCAGAGAGCACCACGGTGGTGCCAAATCTGCTTCTGTGGCTGCCAAAATAAATGCAGCACAAAGAGCCCATAAATTACAAAGCTGCTCTGAGTCTCGGGGTCACTGTGCATCCCCAGGGAACCGCGCGGTGCATCCCTGGTATGGGGGGCTGAGGAGCCCCCCGGCCCCCTGAGGAGCCTCTGCAGAAGGGTGAGTGAGTATCAGGGTTGTGCTCCCCTGCGCGGCGCAGGGGCATCTCCCTGCATCCCCAGCATCAGCCTTCTCTCCGGATGGCTGCAAGAGGCCGTGAGCAGCCAGAGCCCCTTTGTGACATGTCCGGCATCCCCAGGTGCTCCCTGGGGAGGGCTGGGGGCCAGCGATGGCAGTGCTAGCTGCTGGGCTCTCCTTTCAGTGCCGGTCCCCAGCCCACTGGGGAGAGCCCTTTGTGCCAGGCAGACTTGAGAGAGGCCTGGGACATAATGGCTGCTTTGGTCGGCCCCGGTTTTCCCAGCGTGCAGGGAACTTCTGGCGTGAGCTGAATGGCAAAGAGAAGCCCTCCTGCTCCTTTCCTCCCCCTCCGCCCCGCGCTTTGTGTGCCCTCAGCCATCCCCCATCCGGGCAGCTTGCTGACCTCAACCCCCCTCCACACAACCCACCCCTGCCGCAGACTACACGTGCACAAGTGCACGCACATGCATGTGCACACTCGCGCGTGTGCACGCTGCAACATGCATAAGCACAAGCTCACACATGCATTCCCTGCTTGCACACTGGCCTCCCCAGCCGGGGCTCACTGCCTCTTTCCTGCTGAACACCAGCTATTAAAAAACCTTTCTGAGGTTTTTCACTGCAGCGCCTGTGATCATGCAGCCCCAGCTCTGGCGTCACCTCCCTGCCTGCCGGGGCCAGAGTTTGGGCTCAGACTTCCCATGCTGCTGGGGGCAGGCTGGGCTTTGCTGTCCCCAGGGGACCCTGCTCCCTGGGAAGGCTGGTGGGGCTGGATGGGACCCAGTGGTGCCCAGCCAATCGTCCTGGTTGCTCGTGCTCTCTTCTTTCTCCTGTTAACCAGGGCACATTTCCTTCTCTTCTCTCTCCTCTCCACCGTCCAAGGGTCCAGGTTACCCCGTGGCCATGCTGGTGCCAGCCTCTCCCTCTGTGCCCCAATGCCACAAGCATCAGCCCATTTCCACCCACGCAGGCTGGATTCTCTCCCCGACCTCTCCCCCTTGTGCAGGGAAGGGTTATTTTTGATGCTTCTTCGAATTTTAAGCACAGCTGGTGGTTTTTCTCCCCCTTTGCAGGGCAGAGGATGGCCTCAGCCCTCCCGCTGCTGCTGCTCTGGGTGTTTGCCCCCACGGTGGTCCCAGAAGTGTTTGGCCCTGGCGATGGCACAGGTAACTCGTCATCATTGGCCACATCTGTGCTGGTCCCTGCCCTGTCAGTGCCCTGTGGCGGGGGCCTGGGCGGGGGGAACCCCATGCCGGTCTCGCTCATGGCTTCTCTCTTCTCCTACCCAGAGGACGTCAAGGCTCTGCAGGTCTCCATCCCACGCCACCCAGCCCTTGATGCCGTGCTGGCGGGCGACATCACCATCCCCTGCCTCATCACCTACCTTGGCCCCCAGCCCACTGCCGGCACAGCCGGGCGCCGGGCGGTCCTGGGAACCCCCCGGGTCAAGTGGACCTTCATCTCTGAGGGCAGGGAGGTGGAGATCTTAGTAGCTCGGGGGGACAGGGTGAAGGTGAGCGAGGACTATCGCCACCGTGCCTCCTTGCCCATCTTCCACCAGCGCTACACCAATGCCTCCCTGCTGCTCACCGAGCTGCGGCCCAACGACTCGGGGATCTACCGCTGCGACGTGCAGCACGGCATCGAGGATGGCCACGACATCCTCGATGTCAAAGTCAAAGGTACCTCAAGGTGGGGAGCGGTGGGATTTGGAGGGTGGGGACACGGGACACGGGGCAGAGGTCCACCCTGCCCAGGTTCCCTCTCCTGGCTCAGCAAACCCCTCCTGCACCCATGCAGGTGGGGGCTGCTGTGAAGCCCCTTGCCCATGCCTGTGTTCCCCCCCGCAGGTGTGGTGTTCCACTACCGGGAGGGCTCCATGCGCTATGCCTACACCTTCGCCGAGGCACGGGAGGCTTGCGCCAGGATCGGCGCCCACATTGCCACCCCTGAGCAGCTGTACGCTGCCTACCTTGGCGGCTATGAGCAGTGCGATGCTGGCTGGATCGCT